>NW_024580996.1:102395-111226 GCF_017639235.1 Corvus kubaryi
AATTGGGGGAAAGATCCCGAGGAATTGAGGGAAAAGATCCCGAGGAACTGGGGGAAAGATCCCAAGGAATTGAGGGGAAAAGATCCCGAGGAATTGAGGGAAAAGATCCCGAGGAACTGGGGGAAAAGATCCCGAGGAATTGGGCGAAAGATCCCGAGGAATTGGGGGAAAGATCCCAAGGAATTGGGGGAAAAGATCCCAAGGAATTGAGGGGAAAAGATCCCGAGGAATTGGAGGAAAAGATCCCGAGGAATTGGGGGAAAGATCCCGAGGAATGGAATTCAAACCTCCCGAGGAATTGGGGGAAAAGATCCCGAAGATTTGGGATTCAAACCTCCCGAGGAATCGGGATTCAAACCTCCCAAGGAATGGGAAAATGATCAAAAGGGAGCACGGAAAAATCCTGCCCTCGCCAGGAGGATCGGGGAAGGATCGGGATAATCCAAGGGATCTGTGAGTTTGGGGGTCGGAACGCACGGAAAGGGTTTAATTAATTCCTCCCTAATTATCATTCATGATCCTTGGATTTATTAAAAAGCGTCTCAAAGCAAGGAAAGGATCCTCAAAAGCCTCGCTGGGAGCCGGGATAGGATTCCCTGATGTGAATTGTGGGATTATTCAAATCCGGAGAATCCGAGGGGAGCCCCGGAATTCAATTATCCCGGCAGGAATATGCAAAATAACCTCATTAACATGGAAAAAAAAGCGGGATTAGGGGAATTTTTGATACTTCTTAACATCACCGGGAATTAGGGACAGCGGGAAGAGCTCGGGGAAAAAAGGAAGGATTTTATTCCAATTATTTAATTCCTGATAATCACGGAGATGGGGGGATGAAACTCCCTGCGGAATGGGAAAGTTTGGGAATCTGCGTCGGGATGAGGCAAAAAGAGGAAGAAAAGGCGGAATTTGGGGTGAATTCCCGCAGCTCTCAGCAGGGAAGAGGGGAGGAAATGGAAAAATGGCAAAGGAATGTTGGGAAAGGGAAAACATGGATAAAACCTGCAAAAATAGGGATAAAACTGGCGCTAATATGGATAAAACGGTCAAAAAACATGGTTAAAAGCTGTAATAATAATAAATAAAAACCCCCAAAAGAAAAATTTTTTAAAAAAGAATAAAATATTTAAAAATCTATAAAATCTATAAAATCTATAGAATTTATAAACTATATTAAATATAAAAAATATATTAAAAATAAAATACATAAAATACATAAAATATAAAAATATATAAAATATAGAAAATATATAAAAATATAAATATATAAAATATATAAATATATAAAATATATTAAAATATAAATATACAAAACATATAACATCTATTTAATAGATTAAATAGATTAAATAGATTAGATATATTAAATAGTAAAAAAATATAAAATCGACCTTCCTGAGCCATTTAGGGCTGGGGGGGCGCTCCCAGTTCTCCCAGTGGCTCCCAGTCCAGCGACCCCACCCAGGGCAGTGGGAGCCGCTCGAGGAATTCCAGCCCTTTTCCCCCGCCTGCCTCAGTTTCCCCTCGTGCTGAAGGGGTGGCGGCAGCTCCCCCGGCCCCATCCCAAATCCCAAATCCCAAATCCGCGCGTGGGCTCCGGGACATTCCCGGGGATGCCAGTCCCGCTCCCGGTGCCACTTGGTGGCACTGTGGGAGAAGATTTCGCTGCTCGATGCCGGATCCAGGAGAATTCCAGGAGCCTCCGGGTTGGGAAAGAGCTCCAGGATCAGCGAGTCCAAGCTGGGATCGATCCCCCCTTGGGCACCCAGAGGAACCTCCAGGGATCCCTCCAAGGATCCTCCAGGGATGGCCGCTCCAAGCCTCCCTGGGCAGCCCCTCCCAAGGCCTGGCCGCCCTTTCCAGGAGGGATTTTCCCAAATATCCACCCTGAGCCTCCCCTGGCACAGCTCGAGGCCGTTCCCTCTTGTGCTGGCCCCGTTCCCTGCGATCAGATCCCAAATCCCCCCTGGAAGAGCCCCAAATTCCCCCTGGATCCCCCTTTTCTCTGGGATGAGTCCCCCCAGCTCCCTCAGGACTCTCCATTCCCTTCTCCTGCTGCTCCAGCCCCGCTCCCATCCCTGGACCCGCTCCAGCCCCCCGGACCAGGCACGGTTCCCATCCCAACATCCTCATTCCTCTCCCTTTGTTTCCTCTCCCTTCCCACCCTCCTCTCACCAAACCCGTTCCCAGCCCCGGGCGTGGCTCCGGCATCGCCTGAACCCCAATCCCAGGGTGGTAAAAATACCCCAAAATTACCAAAATAACCAAAATAATCTTTCCTGCCCCATTCCTGCCAGAGGCGTCCACGGGCAGGGCCGGCTGTGAAGGATCAGGAATTAATTCCAGAGAAATTCCTCATTAACGAGAAAGGCAAACACCCTCACGGGGAACAATTCCTTCCCAATATCCCACCTCAATTCGCCACCATTCCCTGGGCTGCTTTGGATGGGATATTTGGGATAAATCCTTCCCTGGCCCAGGTGATTCCATGGATTCCCCATCCCTGGGACAGTCCCAGGCCAGGCTGGAGCCCCCCGGGATGGTGGCAGGTGTCCCTTGGACTTTTAAGGATCTTCAAGGTCCTTCCAACCCAAACCATTCCAGGATTCCCTGGGCTGCTTTGGATGGGATATTTGGGATAAATCCTTCCCCGGCCCAGGTGATTCCATGGATTCCCCATCCCTGGGACAGTCCCAGGCCAGGTTGGAGCCACCTGGGACAGGAGAAGTTGTCCCACCCTCAGTTCAGCTCGGCCTGTCCAGGTCCTGGGACACTTTTCCAGCCGGGACGTGGATCGATGCCAGGGGATGGGCAGTGGGATGAGGTCAGCGGGGCTCATGACGGGGTTGGGACCACCAGGACTCCTCATCCCGCACGGAGAGCGTTGCTCATCCTGTTTGTCCCCATCCCGATGCCTCTCTTGTCCCCTATCAGCGCCGTCGGGGCCTGACCGACGTCCCCACGCCTCGCCTGAGGTCGGTGACACGCAGGACACGGAGCCCTCGGTGGCACATCCGACGTCACCCTCGGAGACGGCCCCGAATCCCACAACTGCCTCAGCGCTGAATCAGAAACCCCAAACCAGAAACCGGCCCCGGAGCTCCCGTCATCCCAAAAGGATTTGGGGTTCCAAGCGTGCCGCTGCCAAAATTCCCTGGATGGGGCCCAAAGGGGTGGAATTTCGGAGCAGGGATGAGTTCGGAGGGGTCTCAGCTGTGGACACGCGAGGGGAGGGTCGGGAATTCCATCATCCCCTGCCTTGTTTCACCTAAAATATTCCTCAAAGCGTTTCTGGATGTTTTCCAGAAAATTCGAGAGTTTTCCAGGAAATTCCATTAAAAACCATCTCGGTTTGAGGTTGGTCCAATGGGATTTTGCTTTGTACCAGCATCAGTTTGGTTATCCCAGACAGAGATGGGAGTGGGCACGGATTTGGGGAGGAATCATGGAATTCTGGACTGGTTTGGGTTGGAAGGGACGTCAAAAACCTCCATTTCCATGAGCAGGGACACCTCCCACCATCCCAGGTGGCTCCAGGCTGGCCTGGAGGACACTTCCAGGGACGAGGAATCCATGGAATAACCCGGGCCAGGCCCTCACAGGGAACAATTCCTTCCCAAAATCCCACCCGAATTCCCCTTCTGTCACCCTGACCCCATTCCCTGTGTCCTGTCCCTGCAGTTCCTCAGGAAAAGTCCCTCTCCAGCTTCTCGGAGCCCCTGAAGATCCTGGAGGTGCTGTGGGGTCTCCAAAGGTTCAACATTCCCAACGTTCCCAGCCTGGATCCATAGGGAAGCTTCTCCAGCCCCTTGGATGCACTTTATGGCCTCCTCTGGCCTTGCTCCAACAATTCCACATCCCTTTTATTTTGGGGACACCAGAACTGGGCACAGAATTCCCGGTGGGATCCCACCAGAGCAGAGCAGAGGGGGAGAATCCCCTTCCTCACCCTCCTGCCCAAGTTCCTTTGGATCCATCCCAAAGGACGGGGGGGATTCTGCTCATGGGGACTCAGGAAAAGCTTTTTTGGGGAAAACCCAGCTGGAAAAGGGGGTTCAGTTCTGCCAGGACGTGCCAGGAGCCTCGTCCTGGGAGTGTCAGGAAATCCCAGGAAAGCTCTCCCGAGGTGAGGGACCTTTTCCAAGGAGGATTCCCGAGGCTCCCGCACGGCCCCGGCCCTTGGGGTGGGGACTCCAGACAGTTACAGGCCACCAAACCCCCCCTCATTTGCATAATCACCCCAAATCCACCCCAAAATTACAGCATCCCAAGGGTGTCATTATCACCCAGGTGGGGCCTAATTTGCACCCGGCGTAATTTAATCCCCCCAAAAAAAAAAAAAAGCCCGAAAATGAATGTTGGGGAGCATCCCTGGGCTGAGTGTCCCCAGGGTGTCACCAGCCGTAATTAATTGGGCTCCTACACCCAGGATGAGCCACTCTCCGAAGGCTGCGGGACGAGTTCCTGCTCCGTGATGGCCCCGTCACCTCGTCCCCCCTCCAAGCCCCAAAATCCAGGCTCTGGAATATTCCTGATTTCCTCCAAGAGTTCCTGGGGAAGAAAGGAATCGTTCATTAATTTGCTGTTGGAAGATTCAATTAAAAAAAAAAAGAGGAAGATTGGGAGGTAATTACAGCCCGAGGGCAGCCGAAGGAAATCCAACATTAATCGACCTCTCAGCAGAGGCTTCTGCTTTTATTTTTAATTAAAATCAAGGAAAGTTGAAATTAAAATTGCCCAATTAATATTGGAAGTTCCATCATGATTTTTCTCAAGGAAAAAGGCATGAATTAATTAAAATTTCCTTGTTCAAAAATCCCTTGAAAAATTCATTTCATCATTTGAAAATGGTTGGGGTTAGTTTGTTTATTCGTACTTGGATAATATGGCCAAAAGTCTCATTAATAAGAAGCAAAAATAAGAATAAAACTCTACAAGGATGTCCCACGAATGCAAAATCAGGAGGATTTGGGCATCTCACCCAGATTTTAGTGCCAAAATCTTTTTCCCTTTGCCTGATCCAAACCCCAGCGACCTCAGGCTCGAAATTCCAAAGGAAATGCGCAAAAAAAGAGACAAAAATCCCCTGTGGACCAAAATTGTGGGACCAATTTTGTGGATCATAAAGATCTCGGCTGACCCCGATCTGCTCATCCTGAGCTCTGTTACCATCAGCACTTAAATTTTCATTTTAATGTATTGAATTCATTAATTTGATTTGTTTGATTCGTTTAATTTAATTGTTTTCATTTCATTAATTTCATTAATTTAATGTAAATATGAATCCCTATTTTTATGTGGCTTCGCGTGCCTTAACGACACAAAATCCCACCCACCACACAAATATTTACATTCAACTCCACCCTCCCTTTACGCTCTGGAGCCCTTCCAGATTTACCCCAAAAGTCCCAAACTCGACCATCAAAGGATTTTCCAGCCAGGATTTTCCAGGATTAGGCGGAACCGGCCTGAAGTGCCGCTGCTATTTCGGGGTGAAAATGATAGGGAAGGGTTGATAAAGCCAAATAACCCGTTTGGGACTGGGCTTGGCCGAGGATGAATCAGGACAACGTCCACAGAGGGTGGCTCCTCTCCAACCCCAACGGGGACCCTATAAAAGCAGCCCGGTCCTCCCCTCGCTCCGCACAGCTTCCCAGGAATCCCGCTCCATCCCGCCGGTGACTTGGGTGAGTGGCTCCCTCGGGAATATTCCCTCTGTTGGCAATGTTGGTGTTCCTCTGGGATTCCTGGTGGATGGGAGAGTCGTTCCCGGTGCTCTTTGGGAATATGGAGGGGTCTCTCCCTGTTGGAATTGTTGGCTTGGGTTGGGTTTTCCGTGTGGAGAAGTTTGGGGACTTCCTTGGGTGCGGGGTCAGCTCCTGGCTGGAGTTTGAAGCCATTGGAGAAATGGCTCCTTTTCCATGGAAGTCCCGGGGTTTCCGTGGGGCACGGAGAGCTCGTGTGCCCGGGCACGTTCCGGAGGCGGGAAGGCGGGCACGGCGCAGCTTCCCGGGATCAGATGGGGCACGGATGTTCCCGATAAGAGGCTTGGGGATCCCACAGGGAAGCAAGGAGGGAAGGAGGAGGCTTTGGAGGTTTCCAGGAGGAGCTTTTGAGGTCTCTGCCCCCAGATCTTGTCTCGGGCTGGGTTAAAGCTCCTCTCACCGGGATCACAGGGACGGATGACATCAGGAAACATCAGGAGGTGCTGGAATGAGGCCAGGGGAAGCCATGGAGATGCTCCAAGGGCTGGGGAAAGGCTGGGAGAGCTGGAAGGGCTCACCCGGAGAGGAGAAGCTCCAGGAAGACCTTAGAGACCGCCCAGGGGTTCCTGGACAGCAGAGGGGTTGGTTTGGGTGATCCTTAGGGTCCATTCCAAGGCAATATTCCATGGGGTAACCCCACGGGGCAGGATCTTGGGGCACCTCTTGAGTCACCACCGGCGGCTCCGTCCCCACCATCCATCACCGCATCCCCATCATCATTCCCGCTCCAACGTCACCCAAACACGTCAGTGGGGAAGCCGGAGGCCACTCCCCATCCCACTAAAACCCTGGAATGTGTTCCCAGCTCTCCGGGGATGTGGAGCCAGCCCGACCCCGGGAATTCTCCTCCCTCTTCCCAAGGAAATCCCCCGTCCCTTGGTCTGCTCCTGTCCTTTCCAGGCTCACTCGCATCTGCAGGAGGATGTCCCCGTTCTTGGACAGCATCGCCACCATCATCAGCGTCTTCCAGCAACACGCCCGGGGAGATGGGGACGGCTCCGGCCTCAGCCGCGGGACGATGAGGGAGCTCATCCAGAGGGAGTTCGCAGATGCCCTCGTGGTGAGCACTGCGGGAAAGGGTTGGGATGTGGGAACGGCAAAATCTCCTCTGGAAATGGGATGGGGAGGGTTCCACCAAAGGGGAGCCACAGTCGGGTTCCTTTGTGCCGGAGAAGGGAATGGAGAGTCCTGAGGGAGCAGGGGGGGCTCATCCCAGAGAAAAGGGGGATCCAGGGGGAATTTGGGCTCTTCCAGGGGGGATTTGGGATCTGATCGCAGGGAACGGGGCCAGCACAAGAGGGAACGGCCTCGAGCTGTGCCAGGGGAGGCTCAGGGTGGATATTTGGGAAAATCCCTCCTGGAAAGGGCGGCCAGGCCTTGGGAAGGGCTGCCCAGGGAGGGTTGGAGTGGCCATCCCTGGAGGTGTCCGAGGGATCCCTGGAGGTGTCCGAGGGATCCCTGGATGTTGGAGCGGGTGATTGGTCCCAGATTGGACTCGATGATCTTGGAGTTCTTTTCCCACCTCAGGGATCCTGGGATTCTACAACTGCTCCCACAACTCTTCCAACCCATTTTGCCATGAAAAAATGAGCAAAAGCCAGGGAATGAACTGGGGGAGGTGTGGGTTTTCCTTCCTGGATAGGAAGGGAATTTATCCTGTGGAAGGAGAAATCCCAAAAAGGAAAGAGCTGCTCAGCTGCAGCCAGGGAACAACCAGGAAAATGGAGAACAAATTCCCAGAGCTCAGCTGGTGCTGAGCTCTAAAAGTGAAATTGTGAGAGAAGGAAGGAGAATTCCTGCGATTCTTCCCATTTCTTCATTTCTCCCACAAGGGTCAGGAAGACAAAAATCCCCCTTTTTCCCCCCGTGTTTTTTCCCTGCAGAAGCCACACGACCCTCAGACCATCGAGAAGATCCTGCAGTTCCTGGAGTGGGACGGGGACGGGGACATCGATTTTAACGAGTTCCTCCTCTTGGTGTTCCGGGTGGCCAAGTGCTGCTTCTGGTTCCTGCCGAGGGCACCGTTCCTGGTGCAGAGGACAAAGGTCCCGACTGGTGCAAAATCCCTCCGGGAGCCAGAAATCGGGAGCAGAGGGAACCACCGGCAGCTCCAGGAGGAGGAGGAACAAGAAACCCGGGAGAGGAATCGTGACCGGCCCCGTGAAGTTGAGCTGCAACGAGACCCCAGGGTCGGGGAGATGGAAATCTCAAAGGGAACAAGGAGGGATCAGCAGGAACGTCGCACACGGAGCAGGAGCGACGCGGAACCAAGCAGGGAGCCGGGGGAGCCGATCCCTCAGGAATACCAGGAACGGAGCCAAGAGCCGTGTGAGCAGCGGGAGAGCCGGAGAAGGCGGCAGCCCCCGGAGCCGGACAGACGAGGAGAGAGGAGAGATCGGGAGGGGTTCCAGGAGGAAGAACCGGCAGACGTGAGGATCGGCAGGCAACGCCGTGAACCCCAACCACGGCCGGACCGGTGGAGCCGCCAGGATCTGGGGAGTGATGAAAGAACCCAGCAGCCACGAGGAGCTGATGGAGGAGGTGACAACCGGCCACGGGAACCCGAATCGCTGCGGGAAGAGAGGAGCCGCCACCGCCGGCGTGAGCTGGAACAAAGAGAGCTGGAAGGGAGAAGCCGCCGGGCAGCTGAGCCGGAATGTCCGGAGTCCAGGCGGCCACATCAGACATTCCTGGAGGAACCGTTAGAGATCGACCTCGGGGAGTGTGAGAGAGCGGAGCCAGTGGAACGCGGCTACGGACAGAGAACAAAGCGGGAACGGGAACTGGAATCGGCGGAAAGGGAAAGGGAGATCCAGGAGGAGCTGGACAGGGAAGAAAGAGACGATCCCAGAAGAAAAGGGAGAATGAGAGAGAGGAGGGTGGATCGGGAACAGGAGCTGGAGCTGGAGCTGAAGGGATCTGAGCGCCACGGCCGCCGGACACAGGAAATAGAGGAAGAGGAGGCCACCATCAGCCAGAGAGAGACACGGGAGAGACGTGAAATTCGTGAGGCTGAAGCTGATGGAAGGAGACAAAGAGAAACTCTGAGGTACGAAAGGGAGAGGG
>NW_024580996.1:111236-113332 GCF_017639235.1 Corvus kubaryi
AGAATCCATCGGGATCGGGAGCTGGAGCTGGAGGGCTCTGAGCGCCGCAGCCGCCGGACACGGGAAAGAGAGGAAGAAGTGACCACCACTGACCAGAGAGAGACACGGGAGGAGATCAGACTGGAGGTCCTGGAGGAGGAAGAAGAGGAAGAGGAGACGGAGCAGGGCCGGTGCCTGTACCAGACCCTGGACGTGGACACCGGAGATCTCTGCCCGCCAGGACAGGAGGTGCCCGTCAGTGACCTCAGGGTCCGGTACATCCCCGCTGACCCCGATGTCCGGCCCGAGGTCCGGGTGCTGCCCGATCCCGTTGAGCCCCAGACCGTCGCCTACTTGGTCCACGTGATCCAGAACCTGGATGACCCCAAGGCCACCACCTACGAGATCGTGTGCCAGCAGCCCGGCCAGCGGGGCCGGCCCGTGCGCGTCAGGACCTGCTCCGTGTCCCCGCGGCCACCGAGTGACCGCAGGGGCCACCCCGAGCCGCCAGCCAGAGAAACGGGGAGGGCTGAGGCGCCACCTTCCAAATCCCGGGAAATCTCCGAGGATCTGGATGAGCCCCGGGAAAGATCTGGAAAAGAGGTGAAGGACGGAGCTCTCCGGGATCCCGCTGAGCCGGAGGCTGCGAAAGGCGAGCGGGTGAAATCCAAGGAGATCCGGAGGCGCCCCGAGATCCCTGAGGAGCAGCAGGATCAGCCCCAGGGAGAGGGATCCCAGAAAACCCCACGGGAGCCCAGATCCGGCTGCCAGGGGAGAGAGCGGGAGGACGGCAAGGCCAAGAGCTGCCCCGCGGCTCTGGAGCCTCAGGAATATCGGGATCCGGAGCGGAGAGATCCCGGAGAGAGCCGGGCCCGCAGAGAGGGAATCCAGGAGGATCTGGAGGATCCTGATCTGGGTAAGAGCTGCCAGGAGGAATCCAGGGAGAGGAGTCCCCAGGAATCCGGTGATTCCCAGGTTTCTTGGGAAGGTGGCACCAAGCAGGGCCAGGATTCCTCGCAGGAGGCCCCGAATCGCCCCAGGGATGAATCCAAGACATCCTGAGGGGAATCCACCTCTCCCTGGAGCCTCTCCAGGTCTTTTTGAGGGTCACTCCTGGCCCCCGTTCCCAGCTCGGGCCCAGGAGCGATGGACTCAAAAGGATTCCGGAGTGTCCAGTGGGGTTTGGGGCTTTTCCCTGGAATTATTCCTCAGCAGGAAGCGAGATCCCCCTGGATCTGGAATTTCCACCTCCCTGCCGGGTGCGTCCCTCGATATTTAATCACTTTTTCTGCTCTAATTGGAGTCCTTGGGTCCCTCTGTCCTCTTTTGTACCCTGGGCTGTCACTTCAGGTCCCCCCGGCCCCTGGGCTGGGGCTCCTCTCAGCTTCTGCCACGAAACTCCAAAACAATTCCTGATTTTGGGGCCTGGAAATCCTCGAGGTTGGGAAAAAACGCCACTTCTGTAGCCTTGATTCCAGCAGAATTCCAGCACCAGGCTCGGGGGTTTGGAGCGGCCGCAGGGTCCTGGTGGTGGGTGGGGGATTCTCCTTCTCCTTTTCCTTTTCCTTCCTTTTTATCGCATGGAAAATGGGAATAAAGAGCTGATTCCTGCACCGGCTCCATGAGTCCCGTTCCGGAGGGCCGGGAGGGCTGGGAGGGGGGCCCAGTTCGGATCACACCTTCCCAGCTGGGATGAGGCATTCCCAGTTCAGCTCACACACTCCCAGTTCAGCCCCCAAACTCCTCCTAATCCCAAATCCCACCAAATCCCCCGTTCCCCATTCCCACATCCCATCCCAGGCTCTCCCAAGGCTCCGTCCTGGCCGAAGCCGCTCCCGGTGCTGTCCCCACATGACAGGGACAGGGACAGGAACAGGGATAGGGATGGGAACAGGGACAGGGATGGGAACAGGGATGGGGACAGGGATGGGGACAGGGATGGGAACAGGAATGGGGACAAGGACAGGGACAGGAACAGGGACAGGGACAGGGATAGGAACAGGGATAGGAACAGGAACAGGGACGGGAACAGGGACAGGAACAGGAACGGGAACAGGGACAGGAACAGGGACAGGAACAGGGATAGGAACAGGGACAGGAACAGGGATAGGAACAGG
>NW_024580996.1:113342-114411 GCF_017639235.1 Corvus kubaryi
ACAGGAACAGGGATGGGAACGGGGACAGGGGCAGGAACAGGAACAGGAACACAGCTCGGTGATGGGGGGACAGGGCCAGGGCTCGGTGACAGGAACAGGAACAGGGCTCGGTGATGGGGACAGGGACAGGGACAGGGCTTGGTGACAGGAACAGGAGCAGGAGCAGGAACAGGAGCAGGAGCAGGAACAGGAACAGGGCTTGGTGATGGGGACAGGGCCAGGGCCAGTGACAGGGCCAGGGCCATGGCTCGGTGACAGGAACAGGAGCACGGCTCAGTAATGGGGACAGGGCTGGGACAAGGGCTCGGTGACAGGGACAGGAACGGGGACAGTGACACAGCTCGGTGACAGGAACAGGAACAGGAACAGGAACAGGAACCGGGCTCGGTGATGGGGACAGGGCCAGGGCCAGTGACAGGGCCAGGACCATGGCTCGGTGACAGGAACAGGAGCAGGAACAGGGCTCGGTGATGGGGACAGGGACAGGGACAGGGACAGGGCTTGGTGACAGGAACAGGAGCAGGAGCAGGAACAGGAGCACAGCTGGGTGACGGGGACAGGGCCAGGGCCAGTGACAGGAACAGGAGCAGGAACAGGGCTCAGTAATGGGGACAGGGCCAGTGACAGGGCCAGGGCCATGGCTCGGTGACAGGAGCAGGAGCAGGAGCAGAGCTCGGTGATGGGGACAGGGACAGGGCCAGGGCCAGGGCCAGTGACAGGGCCATGGCTCGGTGACAGGAACAGGAGCAGGAGCAGGAGCACGGCTCGGTGCCGGGGCCAGGGCCAGTGGCAGTGCCAGGACCAGTGCCAGGCCCACGGCTCAGTGCCAGGACCAGTGCCAGGCCCACGGCTCGGTGCCGGGGCCAGGGCCAGTGGCAGTGCCAGGACCAGTGCCAGGCCCACGGCTCAGTGCCAGGACCAGTGCCAGGCCCACGGCTCGGTGCCGGGGCCAGGGCCAGTGGCAGTGCCAGGACCAGTGCCAGGCCCACGGCTCAGTGCCACGGCGTGGCCGCACAGATGGCGGTGTCCGCATCCCAGGCCAGCCGCGTCCCGCCGGGAACATCCCGAA
>NW_024580996.1:114511-116565 GCF_017639235.1 Corvus kubaryi
CCCCCGGGATCACCTCTGGCACAGGGGAAAAACCCCACTTCCCCCCCCCCCCCCTTTTATCCAGGGGGGTCCTCAGGGAGAGGGAAAATCCAATTTTCCAATCCAAGGTTTGGGAAATTCCCTTTGGGACTGTTGGATTGAGGGAAAATCTTTTTTTCCCCCCAAATGTATGGGAAAAACAGGAGTTTGAGGACGGGAAATTGGGAGGAGAAGGAAAAATCTCCCGGGGGTGTTTTCTCGTTTGCTGCTTCCCTTTGTCCTGCTTCGAGATTTGGGGGATTTTCCCCTTTTTTTCCTGCTCCAGGCTCCAGCAGAATTCCCAGAGCTGTCCATGGAAGCTTTCCCCGATCCCAGAACTCATCCCAAGCCCCGTGTTTCCCCCCTCCCTGCTCCAGCCTCCCCTGGAAGATTTTGGGGAAATTTTCCCCTTTTTTCCTGCTCCAGCCTCCCCCTGAAGATTTTGGGATTTTCCCCCCTCCCTGCTCCAGCCTCCCCTGAAGATTTTGGGAAAATTTTCCCCTTTTTTCCTACTCCAGCCTCCCCCTGAGGATTTTTGGGGGGCTTTTTCCCCCCATCTCCTCCCCCGAAGATGAACCCAGCGCTATTCCAGCGGAGAAAACCGGGATCATTCCGGACTGGGAATAACCGCAAACCCCGGAGCGGGGCAGGGCAGGGCCGGGCACGTTCGAGAGGCGCGGGAGGAGCCGCGGTTGCCGCTGGAAACGGGAATTGCCCAACGCGGCCGGGGCTGAGTCACCCCGGGTGGGGCTCCCGAGCTGTCCCCGAGCTGTCCCGGAGCTGTTCCCGAGCCTCCCGATCCTACAATTCCAACCCGAGCGGAGCCGCCGCCGCCTGCCCCAGCCATGGTGAGGGAGCCGGGATTCCCGGGAATGCGGTGGGAAGGGTTCCAGAGGGGTTCCAGAGGAGATTTTCCTACAAAAGGCCCCAAAACAGGAGCGGGGCGGGGCCAGGGAATGGTGCCAAGGGAAGGATTTGTTGGGAAAGGGTCTGGGAATGGGAAAAGGGGAAGGGAAAGGGTCGCGGGATGTGTGGGATGGGGGGGGAGGGGGGTGATTCCATAGGGACGGGAGGGTGACAGGAAAAGGAGCTTTTCCCACGAAAGGCCCCAAAAGCGGAGCGGGACGGGGCCAGGGAAGGAGCTCTGGGAAGGCGGAAGAGCCCCAAAATCCTCACTTTATTCCCCAAATCCTCACTTTATTCCCCAAATCCGCACCTTCCCTGTACGTCCCAGTGGGAGAACCAGCAGGAAATTGGGAATTTTCCTCTCCTGGGGCCGGGCAGGGCGGGGGGAGGGAAAAGGGGGGGGGAAAGGAGAAAAACGGGGGGGAAAACGGGATTATCTCCCCAAAAACCGCCTCATCCAAAGCCTGGATCCGCCCCGGGCCCTTCCCACTCCTCCGCCGGGATCCGGCACCTCCCCAGGGATTTTCCAGGAGCCGCTCCCGCTCCGGGCCCTTCCCGCTGTGCCAGGGAGTGAAATCCAGGGAAAAATGCGGCGGAACGGGTCGGGCTGAGCCCTTCCCTCATCCTGAAAAAACCGGGAACACCGGGAATGGGCACAGGAGGCTCCTCCGTCCCCAAAAATCCACCGGGGTTGCTCCTGGAATAGGAAGAGGGGGCCTTTCCCTGCTCCCGAAAAAACCCGGGATTGCTCCTGGCACAGCTGGAATGGGCACAGGAGGCTCCTGCAGCCCTTCCCTCATCCCAAAATCCCGGGATATTCCCGCAGCCCACGGAGACGGAGCGCTGCATCGAGTCGCTGCTGGCCGTGTTCCAGCGCTACGCCGGCAAGGAGGGAGATTCCTGCTCCCTCTCCAAGCGGGAATTCCGGGCCTTCATGGACACCGAGCTGGCCGCCTTCACCAAGGTCTGGGAATGCCGAGTGGGATGGGATCCATGGGATCCATGGGATGGGATGGGGTGGGATCCATGGGGTGGGATCCATGGGATGGGATGGGATGGGATCCATGGGATGGGATGGGGTGGGATGGGATGGGATCCATGGGATGGGATGGGGTGGGATCCATGGGATG
>NW_024580996.1:116665-119145 GCF_017639235.1 Corvus kubaryi
GATGGGATGGGATCCATGGGATGGGATCCATGGGATGGGATGGGATCAGATGGGATCCCTGGGATGGGATCCATGGGATTGGATGGGATGGGATCCATGGGATGGGATGGGATCCATGGGATGGGGTGGGGTGGGATGGGATCCATGGGATGGGATGGGATCAGATGGGATCCATGGGATGGGATCCATGGGATCAGATGGCATTTATGGGTTTTATGGGATTTATGGGATAGGAGGATCCAGGGGGTCCCAGCCCTGGGGATGTGCCAGGATGGGATTTGGGATGGGATGGGATTCTGGGAATGTCACTGGATGTGGATATTTAGGGATTTGCCCAGCCCAAAGCATTCCAGGATTCCCTAGGCTGGTTTATTTGGGATTTGAGGGATGAATCCTTCCCTGGCCCAGGTTATCCCGTGGATATCCCTGGATCCACAGCGGGAATATCCCTGCCCATGGATTGGGACATTGCAGCTCCCTCCATCCCAAACCATCCTGGGACTCCCTGAGCTCCCGTTCCCTCCCCGGGCAGGGAATTCCCGCTCATTCCAGGCCCCAATTCCCGGGTTTTTTTTGGCAGAACCAGAAGGATCCGGGCGTGGTGGACAGGATGATGAAAAAGCTGGATCTGAACAGCGACGGGCAGTTGGATTTCCAGGAATTCCTGAACCTCATCGGCGGCATTGCCGTGGCCTGCCACAACTCCCTGCTCCTGAAATCCCCCAATCCATGAATCCAGAGGCGCTGGAAGCATCCCGCAGCCCCAGGGAAGATCCCAGGGAACACTGGAAGCCTTGGAATGGTCGCATTCCCTTTTTTTCCCCCCCCCGTTTTTATGGATAAATAAAAGGTTTAAAGCCGCGAGGTTTGGTGGGAAAACGGCGCCAATCCCGAGGGATTCCGGGATCAGCGAGGGGGGGGGGGGGGGGAAGAATTCCAAGGCGATCCCCACGTGGTCACCCCGAATTCCAGGAATTCCTCGGACACCTCCAAGGATGGGGGTCCAATCCTCCCCTGAGCCCCTTCCAGCGGTTCCCAACCCTTTTTCCATGGAAAAATTTCCCAAATATCCACCCTGAGCCTCCCCTGGCACAGCTCGAGGCCGTTCCCTCTTGTGCTGGCCCCGTTCCCTGCGATCAGATCCCAAATCCCCCCTGGAAGAGCCCCAAATTCCCCCTGGATCCCCCTTTTCTCTGGGATGAGCCCCCACAGCTCCCTCAGGGCTTTTTCCAGGCCCTTTTCCCGCTGCTCCAGCCCCTCATTCCATGAGAATCCCACACCTGACACAGCCCTGGCCATTCCCAGCAGGACAATCCCTGGAATTGCATCCCTGGATCCTCCCCCTTTGCTTGTCCCGTTTTTGTTCCCATCCCTGTCCCCCTGCAGGGATCAGAATCCACCCAAATTTGGGAATCCCGGAGCCTTTTCCGTGCCCTGGAGACTCCAAAGGACAAAACTCCAGCAGGGAATTCCGGACAAGCCCTCAGGGTTAATTGAGGCACTAATTACACCCCGCTAATTAACACTTCCAGCTCCAAATCATTCCAGGAGTGCCCATCCCAGCTCCGGGAAAATTCCCAGCTCTCCAAGCAGAGGTGGAAAAAGGGATTAAATCCCACTTTTTTTTTTTTGTGGGTGTCCTGAGCTCCCAACCAGGAAATTCCAGGTGATTAACGAACTTTATTAACGAGGGGAGCTCATTAAGTTGCCAGGACGACAAAACAAGGAGTCAACAAACACGGAGCCACTTCCAGAGGGAGCGGGATTTCCTCGGATTTGGGACTGGCAGAGCCAATCCTGGGTTTTCCAAGCAATTATTTGGGATTGAAAGGGGGGCAGAGGCAGCTGCAGCCTCTGGAGGAGCTTCCAAGGATTTGGGAAGAGCAGCCCTTTCCCCCTCTGGAAAAGATCTGGGATAAAGGAGCGGGAAAACCGGTCTGGGAACACGGGAGAAATTCCTGCTAAATGAGGAAAAAAACCCCCTCAATCCGGAATTCCAGGGTGGGGAAAAACCAGGAAGGGAGCACGGGAATGGTCATGGGGAGGGATTGGGGTGAAAGCTGGGATGGGGGAGCGGGAATTTCCTTATCCAGGAGAATTCCTAGCGGAACTGGAGGGGGCTGATGCGCAGCCCCAGGACGTCCTTCCCGATCTCCGTCACCTGCGGGGACAAAGAGAGGATTTAGGGGGGGAAAACTTGGGATTTAGGCGGGAAAATTCGGGATTTAGGGGGGAAAATTCGGGATTTAGGCGGGAAAATTCGGGATTTAGGGGGGAAAATTCGGGATTTAGGCAGGAAAATTCGGGATTTAGGGGTTGGGTTTGGGGCCGTCGCTCCTGGGCCTGTGCTGGGAGCACTGGGAAGGGGCTGGGACCATCCTGAGATCCCCTGGGGAGATTTGGGTGGGAATTTGAGGGATTTGGGTGGGAATTTGAGGGATTTGGGTGGGAATCTGAGGGATTTGGGTGGGAATCTGAGG
>NW_024580996.1:119155-121144 GCF_017639235.1 Corvus kubaryi
TGAGGGATTTGGGTGGGAATCTGAGGGATTTGGGTGGGAATCTGAGGGATTTGTGGGGATGTTGGAGAGGTTTGTGGTGCTATTTGAGGTATTTCCATGGATGGATGAGATCCCCCCTCAGAGGAGAAATTTGTGGGGATATTGAGGATATTTCTATAGATCTTTGACAAATTTTCATAGACATTGGAGATATTTCTACAGATCTCTGATATTTCCATGGATATTGGAGATATTTCCATGGATGGACGAGTTTCCCCCTCAGATTCTCCACACCAAGCAGTCTGAACTCCCACAGCCCCTCCTCATGGGAAAGACCCCAAATCCTCTCTGGAATCCAACACTGGCCCCTCCAAACCCCAGATTTTCCCACCCTATAAACCCTCCAACCCCACACAAATCAGCGGGATGTGATTCCCAGTGGAAATCCCGAGGGCAACCCCACGGGATCCGTGTCCCCCTCACCGTGGTGACGCGGCAGATCTGCCCGCGGAACTCGGGGCTGTAGCAGGCCCCGCTGAGGGGACACTTTTCCAGGGGTTTCCCGCGGTAAATGGGGCGGTAGGAGGCGGCGCAGATGTCGAAGGGGTTGTGCTGGTCATAGTTGAGCTGGTGGCTGTCGCTGGGGTTCTTCTCGCAGGCTGACAGGATCTTCCGTGTCTGGAAAACATCACCACCGTGAGCACGGCGGATGGGGACACCCCAAAAATGGGGTCACAGCAGGGGTGCCACACCTGAGGGCTTTAGCTGGGGTCTGGGGACAAGGGACACCCCAAAAAGGGGTCACAGCAGGGGTGTCACACCTGAGGGCTTTAGCTGGGGTCTGGGGACAAGGGACACCCCAAAAAGGGGTACAGCAGAGGTTCCACACCTGAGGGCCTCAGCTGCTGGGCCACCTCAGGTTTGGGGACAAGGACACCCCAAAAAGTGGTCACAGGGGGTGTTCCATACCTGAGGGCTTTAGCTTGGGTTTGGGAACAAGGGACACCCCAAAAAGGGGTCACACCCCAAAAAGGGGTTCCACACCTGAGGGCCTCAGCTGCTGGGCCACCTTGGGGTTGGGGACAGGGACACTGGGGTCCTCACCTGCTGGGTTTGGGGACGGGGCCATTTGGGGACAGGGCTATTTGGGGACTGACCTGCTGGGTTTGGGGATGGGGCCATTTGGGGTCTCACCTGCTGGGTTTGGGGACGGGGCCATTTGGGGACAGGGCTATTTGGGGTCTCACCTGCTGGGTTTGGGGACGGGGCCATTTGGGGCCATTTGGGGGCCTCACCTGCTGGGTTTGGGGACGGGGCCATTTGGGGCCATTTGGGGCCTCACCTGCTGGGCCACCTCGGGCTTGGGGCCGAGCTCGAGCAGGCGCCGGGCGAAGGTGGCGGCGCTCTTGAAGTTCTTGAGTTTGAAGAAGAGGTTGAGGGCGGTGCGGAGCACCAGGATCATGTGCACGGGCTGCAGGTTGGAGTGCGTGAAGTAGGCGGCCATCTGCCAGGGAAAACACGGAAAATCGGGATCAAACCCTCGGGAATAACGGGAATTATGGCTCGGAACCGTCCCTCACAGGTGGTCCCCGTTTGTATCACCTTTAAAGGTAAAATCCCACTTTTTTCCCCTCAGGAATCCCACATTTCCCCCATCAGGAATTCCACGTTTCCCCCTCAGAAATCCCGTATTTCTTCCTCTGGAATTCCATGTTTCCCCCCTCAGGAATCCCACATTTACCCCATCAGGAATTTTTCCTCCATCAGGAATCCCACATTTCCCACCTCAGGAATTCCATGTTTCTCCCTCAGGAATTCCCACATTTCTGCCTCAGGAATTCCACATTTCCCCCTCAGGATTTCCCATGTTTTTCCCCTCAGGAATCCTACATTTCCCCCATCAGGAATTCCATGTTTTCCCCCTCAGGAATTCCACGTTCCCCCCCTCAGAAATTCCACATTTCCCCCCTCAGGAATTCCCACATTTCTGCCTCAGAAATTCCCACATTT
>NW_024580996.1:121154-125966 GCF_017639235.1 Corvus kubaryi
GCCTCAGAAATTCCCACATTTCCCCCCCTCAGGAATTCCCACATTTCCCACCTCACAGATCCTCTTCTGCTGCTCCAGCGTCTCCTTGGGCAGCTTCTTCCTCTCGATCTCCATGGACAATCCCACGATGTATTCCCGGCAAATCGCGATCAGCTGCTGCGCCTTTGGGAACGCCACAAAACCAGGGATCGATCCCTTCCCTGGGGACACCCCGGGATGGGGATGGGGATCGGGATTGGGATGCATCCCTGACCTCGGCGATCTCCTGCTTGTTGTCCACCACCAGCAAGGGGACGCTGAGCAGGATCAGCCGGAATTTCTCCACGGCTTCCTCGAATTTCCCGGCCGTGGTCAGTTGGTAGCAGAGCTGCAGCCGCTGGATGAGGTCGTTCAGCTTCAGCCCCACGGCCGGCAGAGCCGTCTTGGGCCCGGCCTCTTTCCTGGGATCCCAAAATTCGGGATGTAGGGATCAGAGGGATGCGGGGAGAGGGGATTGTGTGGGCTCGGTGAGGTTGGGATGGAATTCCACGAGTCCAGAGCAGTTCAGGAATTCCTCAGACACCTCCAAGGATGGGGATCCAACCCTCCCCTGAGCCCCTTCCAGCGGTTCCCAACCCTTTTTCCATGGAAAAATTTCCCCAAATATCCACCCTGAGCCTCCCCTGGCACAGCTCGAGGCTGTTCCCTCTTGTGCTGGCCCCGTTCCCTGCGATCAGATCCCAAATCCCCCCTGGAAGAGCCCCAAATTCCCCCTGGATCCCCCTTTTCTCTGGGATGAGCCCCCCCAGCTCCCTCAGGGTTTTCCATTCCCTTCTCCTGCTGCTCCAGCCCCGTTCCCTGGACACTTCCCGCTTCCCAGCCCCTCATTCCATGAGGATCCAGCCCTGGACATTCCCTGGATTTTGCCCTGAGCTCATCTCTGCCCCCCACAATTCCCAGCCCTCTCCACAAACTGGGAATTCCGGCTCCTCCTCATCCCTGGAGGCGTCCAAGGAATTCCTGGACGTCGCTCCGAGCGTCCAGCTGGGAATCGGCCGCAGCTCAGACTCACTGACCTCATTCCCAGCCTCCTAAATCCGGGATTTCCCTCCAGGAAGAGGGTTCCCAGCTGCCCTGGAGCCTGGGAAATCCCTGGAATATGGGAAAGGTGCTTCCCAGTGCTCACCAGTTGCGGTGTGGGAATCCGTACATGGCGGGGAGGCTGGGAAGGGCCTGGAATGTCGTCCGGCCTCGGGAAAAGGTCTGCAGGAAGAGCTGCTTGTAGGGGCCAAAGTTGGTCACTCCCACCTGGTCATGGAGCAGCTGATGGGAAAACCAAAAAACCATGGATTGGCTGGGGAAAACCGGGATCGGGCAGCGGCGAGGCCTCGCTTTGGGTCGTATCCATGAAAAAAAAGGGGGATAAAATATTCCCAAAGGGACACAAAGCAAAGCTTCGGGTGGGAGGAGAGAAAAGAAGGGGGAAAGGCGGCGTTTTTCCATAAAAATTCCATGGAGAACTCACTCTCATGGCTGTCTCGAAGGATCCCGCCAGGATGTGATCCACAGGGAGCTGGGAATTGTTGCACCACACCTGGAAAAGGAGGGAAGGGAAGCGAATCCAGGCCTGGAATCCAGAGCCTGCAATTCCCACAAGGAAATTCCCAAACAGGGCTCACAAATCCCCCAAAATAAAAACCGAAACAAAAAACCCCCAAAAAAAGAAAGGGAAAAGGAGGAAATTCCTGTTTTTCCAAGGTAAATCCAAGGATTTACCTGGGCTGGGCTGGTGCCCTTGGTGGGGGGCACGAAGAATCCGTCCTCAGCTGCTCCCGCGGGGCCGGCGGGGACATCCTGAGGGAAAAGAGCGGGAAAACCCCGGAATTCCAGCTGCAATCGCAGCTGGAGGATCCCACAGCACATCCCCCGCTTCCCGAATTCCCAAGGAATCAGCGCTGGGATACCCCAGGATTCTCCTACCAGCTCAGGGGGAAGATCCAAATCTTCCTCCACTTCCCATCCTCCTCCTTCCTCCGGCCCTTTTCCCATTCCTTCCTCTCCGAATCCTTCTCCGGCATCCACGAATCCGTCTGCGGGGGGAGGGGGAGGTCAGGGGGCTGCCAGAGCAACGGGAATTGGGGTTTTCCAAGGAAAAAAATCCGGGATTTTCCCACCTTCGTCCAGCTGCAGCTCCGCGTCCTCACCCCAGCCCTCGGTGCCCACGGCGTCCATGTCGATGTCGGCGGCCAGGGCTCCTCCTTTCCCTAAAAAAAAAAAACCGGGAAGGAGCCTCGGGAAAGAATTCCATGAGGGGAAAACCCCACCCTCACATCGTGCTGTCACATCCCGGGCTGGAATTTTAAGGAATTCCGGGATTGAGGAGGGTGGGAGAGAGCTCCAGGACTGTGGGATTGATCCCCAGCTGGACAGCCAGAATTCCAGGAATTCCTTGGACACCTCCAGGGGTGGGGATCCAACCCTCCCCGAGCCCCTTCCAGCGGTTCCCAACCCTTTTTCCATGGAAAATTTATCCCAAATATCCAACCCTGGCACAGCTCGAGGCTGTTCCCTCTTGTGCTGGCCCCGTTCCCTGCGATCAGATCCCAAATCCCCCCTGGAAGAGCCCCAAATTCCTGCTGGATCCCCCTTTTCTCCGGGATGAGCCCCCCCAGCTCCCTCAGGGTTTTCCAGGCCCTTCTCCCGCTGCTCATTCCATGATTTCCCACACCTGGACCCGGCCATTCCCTGGGGTCAATCCCTGTCCTGATCCCATTCCCACCCCAACCCTGGTGCCTCCAACCCCTCTGGGCTCACATCCAGCTGCTCCTTTCCCACTTCCCCATCCCCATTTCCCCCTTCCCGGAACATTCCGTGACTTCCCTGCGCCCACAGACCCCAGAGCTTGATCCCAAATCCCAGAAATCCCCCCCCAAATCCCAGAAAATCCCGACCTTTCCCGGCGATGGTTCCCTCGAAGAACCCTTTGGACACGGTCAGGAGGGGCCAGTTGGTGTCCAGGGGCAGCACCGGGGCCGGGGGCTGCAGCAGCCGCGCCTCGGGATCCACGGCCGGGATCTGGGAAGGGCCGGGAAGGACGGGATCGGGCGGGAAATTCCCTGGGATCCCGGCCCTGCCCGGCGTGGGAACGCTGCTCCTTCCCAACAGGAGCTTCCCAGCTCGTCAGCCCATTGTCGCCTCCTTCCCGAATTCCCGGAGTTTGCCGGGATTTCCCCCATCCCCACCCAGATCCCGCCGTCCCCTCCTTCCCGAATTCCCAGTTTTCCAGCATTTCCCCCATCCCCGCCCTCCTTCCCGAATTCCCGGAGTTTTCCCGCAGTTCTCCCGGAGTTTCCCCGGAGTTTTCCCGGCATTCCCACCGTCTCCTTCTCGGGATCGAAGGATTCCCGCAGGCTCTCGGCCTCCTCGTCCAGCCCGTGCGTGGCGGCCGTCAGGAACGCCAGCGACTCTGCAATTCCCACCGGGAATGGCCCTCAGGGCGGGAAGAGCCCCCCGGGATCCCGGAATCCCGACCTTGGAGTCCTTGGATCAACCAGGGATCCACGTGGGAATGTTCCCCGGCACCCACGGGAAGAGGAATCGCACCTTGGGATGCAGCGGGAATGGATGGGAATGCCCTGGATTTAGGGAATGACCACTGGGATAATGGGAATTCCCTGGGTTTAGGGATAAATAATGGGAACGGCCATGGGAATGATGGGAAATACTGGGAATAGCCATTGGAATAATGGGATAAGCATTGGAATGACAACCACTGGGATAACGGAAACGCTGCTCCCCCCGGATTTAGGGAACAGCCATTGGAATAACGGGATTCACTGCTGGAATAACGGGAACGATGGGAATAACAGTTGGAATAACCGGAATGACCACTGGAATAACGGGAAATAATGGGAATAACCTCGCGCTCAGCTCCTCAGGGATCATCCCAAGGAGCCGCCAGAATTCCCTGCCCACCCCAGGAGCCTTTCCCGAGCTCCTGTGGCAGAATTCCCGCTGGGAGTGACTCCCTCCCCCCGGAATTCCCTCAGGAACGCTCCCTTCCCCCGGAATTCCCTCGGGAACGCTCACTCTGCCCGCAGCTCTTGAGGATCCGGACCCTCTCGGCCACGTCCCCCAGGTACAGCGCGTTCTGGTAGTGGCCGCTCATGTCCTTCCGGATCTCGGCTGCACCAACGGCCATCAGCCGCCGCCTTCCCGGCCCCCATTCCCGGCCCCCATTCCCGGCCCCCATTCCCGGCCCCCATTCCCAGCCGCCGCCTTCCCGGCCCCCATTCCCGGCTCCCATCCCGGCTCCCATTCCCAGCTCCCATCCCGGCTCCCATCCCGGCTCCCATCCCGGCTCCCATTCCCAGCCGTCGCGTTCCCAGCTCCCATCCCGGCTCCCATTCCCATTCCCGGCTCCCATTCCCATTCCCGGCTCCCATTCCCAGCCGCTGCATTCCTGGCTGCCATCCTGGCTCCCATTCCCCATTCCCATTCCCATTCCTGGCTCCCATCCCTGGTTCCCATCCCTGGCTCCCATTCCCATTCCCATTCCCAGCTCCCATTCCCAATCCCAGCCCTCATCCCCGGCTCCCATTCCCAGCTCCCATTTCCATTCCCCGCTCCCATTCCCATTCCCATCCTGGCTCCCATTCCCAGCCCCCATTCCCATTCCCGGCTCCCATCCTGGCTCCCATCCCCAGCTCCCATTCCCAGCCCCCATTCCCATTCCCGGCCCCCATTCCCATTCCCATCTCCCATTCCCAATCCCCATTCCCAGCCCCCATTCCCAGCCCCCATTCCCGGCCCCCATTCCCGGCCCCCATTCCC
>NW_024580996.1:125976-127235 GCF_017639235.1 Corvus kubaryi
CCAGCCCCCATTCCCAGCACCCATTCCCATTCCCAGCCCCCATTCCCAGCACCCATTCCCAGCCCCCATTCCCATTCCCGGCTCCCATCCTGGCTCCCATCCCCAGCTCCCATTCCCGGCCCCCATTCCCATTCCCATTCCCATTCCCATTCCCATCTCCCATTCCCATTCCCAGCCCCCATTCCCATTCCCAGCCCCCATTCCCATTCCCATTCCCAGCCGGAAGGTGCCGGGCCCATCCCGGCCGGCCTCACCGATCTTCATCATCTTGCGCAGCTTCTCCAGGTTGCCGGTGATGAGGTAGAGGAAGGAGAGGCGGTCGAAGTTCTTGGTGCGCTGGTAGCACATCTCCACCACCTGGTGGTTGCCCTGCAGCAGCGCCACCTCGCCCAGCTTCTCCCAGCAGCCCTTGTCGTCCAGCGCCTTGGCGGCCTCCAGGGCGATCTGCTCCCACGGAATTCCGGGATTCCGGGATTTGAGGGATTGGGAGAAGGGATTGGGAGAGGGGAATCCAGAATTCCACAGTTAGAGAGCATCGGGAGCGGGAATTCCAGACCCAGCTTCTCCCAGCAGCCCTTTGGGGCCTCCAGGGTGATCTGCTCCCACAGAATTCCGGGATTCCAGGGATCGGGAGCGGGGATTGGGAGAGGGGAATCCAGAATTCCACAGTTAGGGGGCATCGGGAGCGGGAATTCCAGACCCAGCTTCTCCCAGCAGCCCTTTGGGGCCTCCAGGGCTTTGGGGGCCTCCAGGGCGAGCTGTTCCCAGGGAATTCCGGGATCAGGGGGATCAGGAGCGGGGAATGGGAGCGGGGATTGCGGAATTCTAGGATTAGGGGGGATTGGGAGTGGAGATTCCAACTTCCCAAAACGGACGGCCCAAAACATCCCAGAACATCCCAAAACCTCCTAAAACATCCCGAAACATCCCAGAACATCCTAAAACATCCCGAAACATCCCAAAATGGCCCAAAACGTCCCAGAACATCCTGAAACATCCCAAAATGTCCCCAAACCTCCAAAAACCTCCCAGAACATCCCGAAACATCCCAAAACATCCTGAAACATCCCAAAACATCCCGAAACACCTCCTAAAACATCCCAGAACATCCCAAAAACCTCCCCAGACATCCCAAAACCTCCCAAAACCTCCCAGAACATCCCGAAACATCCCAGAACATCCCAAAAACATCCTGAAACACCTCCTAAAACATCCCAGAACATCCCAAAACCTCCAAAAACCTCCCAGAACATCCCAAA
>NW_024580996.1:127245-129103 GCF_017639235.1 Corvus kubaryi
CCCCAAACCTCCTGAAACCTCCAAAAACCTCCCAGAACATCCCAAAACATCCCAAAACCTCCCCAAACATCCCAGAACATCCCAAAAACCTCCCCAAACCTCCTGAAACATGCAAAAACCTCCCAAAACATCCCAGAACATCCCGAAACCTCCCGGAACATCCCGAAACCTCCCGGAACATCCCAAAAACCTCCCGAAACCTCCCCGAAACCTCCCGGAACCCTCCGGCCCCCGCGGCCGTGCCGCACCTCGATGTTGCCGCACTCCAGGGCCAGGCTGAAGCGCGTCTTCTCGTCCTTGACGAAGTGCAGCGCCACCTCGGGGTAGCCCTTGCGCTGCAGGTACGCGATGATCGACTGCCCCACCAGCTTGGCGTTGCGCACCATGTGCAGCACCTGCGCGGCACCCCAGAAACCCATGGAAAATATTCCGGGAATCCATGGAGAGCGTTCCCAAAAATCCATGGAGAGCGTTCCCAGAATCCATGGAGAGTGTTCCCAAAAACCCATGGAGAGCGTGCCCAGGATCCATGGAGAACGTCCCCAGAATCTGCGGACAACGTTCCCAAAAATCCATGGAGAGCATCCCCAGAATCCATGGAGAGTGTCCCCAAAAATCCATGGAGAGCGCTCCCAAAAACCCATGGAGAGCATCCCCAAAAATCCATGGAGAGCGTCCCCAAAAATCCGTGGAGAGCGTCCCCAAAAATCCATGGAGAGCGTTCCCAGAATCCATGGAGAGTGTCCACAAAAACCCATGGAGAACATTCCTGGAATCCATGGAGAGCGTCCCCAGAATCCATGGAGAGCGTGCCCAAAAATCCATGGAGAATGTCCCCAAAAACCCATGGAAAACATCCCTGGAATCCGTGGTAAATGTTCCCAAAAATTCATGGAAAGCGTCCCCAGAATCCGTGGAGAGCACTCCCAAAAATCCATGGAGAACATCCCTGGAATCCACGGTAAATGTTCCCAAAAATCCATGGAAAGCGTCCCCAGAATCTGTGGACAACGTTCCCAAAAATCCTGGGAAAACGCTCGCAAAAATCCCTGGAAAATGCTGGCAGAATCCATGGAAAGCCTTCCCAGAATCCCTGGAAAATGCTCCCAAAATGTTCCCAATCCCGTTTTCCCCCATTCCCATTCCCATTCCCAATCCCAGGTTTCCTCACCTCATCCCATTTCCTGTTGATCAGCGCCAGTTGAAGCAGAACTCGGTGGGGTCGATGGTGAGGACTCGGGGCTCGCCCACGTTGCTCCCCCAATCCCATTCCCAATCCCAATCCCAATCCCATTCCCATTCCCATTCCCAATCCCATTCCCAGGTTTCCTCACCTCATCGTACTTCCTGTTGATGAGCGCCAGTTTGAAGCGGAACTCGGTGGGGTCGATGGTGAGCACGCGGGGCCGGCACTCGCGGTCCAGGCAGTAGACGTTGTTGCCCTTGACGCGCGTCACGTAGATGGGCAGGTCCAGGGTGCGGATGATCCCGTGATCCCTGCTCCGGGGGGGGCGTTCCCGGTGAGCTCCCGGCAGTGCCGCGGCATTCCCGGCACTGCGGCATTCCCGGCCATGCCGTGGCATTCCCAGCCCCATGGCATTCCCAGCAGTGCTGTGGCATTCCCAGCAGTGCCGTGGCATTCCCAGCCCCGTGGCATTCCCGGCCATGCCGTGGCATTCCCAGCCCCATGGCATTCCCAGCAGTGCTGTGGCATTCCCAGCAGTGCCGTGGCATTCCCAGCCCCGTGGCATTCCCGGCCATGCCGTGGCATTCCTGGCTGTGCCGTGGCATTCCCGGCTGTGCTGTGGCATTCCCGGCTGTGCTGTGGCATTCCCAGCAGTGCCGTGGCATTCCCAGC
>NW_024580997.1:0-73196 GCF_017639235.1 Corvus kubaryi
CTTAGCAAGGACGTCCCTTCCGGGACTATGCTTGCTAACCTATGACACAGTTTGATCTCAGTACTCTACAGTCCTAAGTCTGGCCTCAGTCCAGCTGTCTAACAAGGAGACATCATTTAGAAGCAGTCTGCAGAATGTCAGCAAGATTGGGACAAAGCTTTGTTTAGTCCTTGCCTTCAGTCTGGCTCTTCATACAACGGGCTGTTCTTACGACAGCTAAAAAAGCTGTTAAGACCTCAGTACAGGATTTTATTCTCACTTGAGGTCTAGAGTATTTGCTCTGTTTTCTTTAAACCAACTCAGTTTTAGAAATTCCAGGGGAAAAAACCTCCCAAATCTCCAGAACCCCCAAACTGCTGCCCCTACCCCTCCCTGCCCCCCCTCCCCACCCCACCTTGGTAAAATGTATTTTGTCCTTGCACAAGTGCTTTAGTTTGTCTTGGAAACAATTTCATCTTCCAGATCTGTTCCTAGACTTAAGCTTAGTCTCCAGCCGTCTCCATTAGGAGGCTGTCACGGTGTTTGTGGTCCACGTTACTGAAGGATTGCTTTTATATGGATACAGCAGAATACTTACTGTATACCAAGTCAAATGGTGACTGGAAGCACTGTGCTGTTTTTCACATGATTGTAGTCTGTTTTCTCTGTTTCTCTTGGGACTTGCCTTAGTCAATGATTCCACAGTTTTATAGAATTTTGTGGGGTTTTAGTCCAACTTTGTCTTCCACAGGTCCTCTCAGAGCATCATAACCAAAAAAGGAATAAGCTATGGGGAAAGCCAGGCGGGTGGATATATAGGAGAAGCCAGAGAGACATGCTTAGTTTAGGATGGAGAAAAAGGTATCCCTTTTGTTAAATACTGTGTCTAGAAAATACACCAAGAATCAACATTCATTAAGGGATTATGTATTTCAAAGTCTGTATATGTTACAGCTGATACACAGTTGGAGGAATGTATTCCAGCTTGAATTTTCTGAACATATTATATTTTTTTATTTAGTTAGCAGTCCTGTTCTTATGTAAACAGCAGACACCTGAAGGGTGTTTTAGCTGGAGCTGCTACTGTTTTGAAGTTAGTGAAGTTACTTGGTGTGTTTTGTGTAAGCTATTGCTTTTGTCTTTCCTCATAGGCACTAACAGTCTGGTAAAAGGGACTAAAGTATATATCTCAGGCTTGTTGTTACAGGGCATTACTGTATTTTCTTTCTTAGGAGCTTGTTGTCCAGGTAGATTGTACTGTGGAAAGACTGACTGAACAGTAATTCACTTGAAAATACAAATGTCAAATTTTTTGATCCCTTTGAAAGTTACCATCCAGCTGGCTTCTAAGCATTGAAGTTATTTGTTATCTTTATTATTTTTAATTGATTTTTCTTTATTTTTCATTGAGATTGTTGCAAGTACCATGTTATTTGGGTTATTACTGTACCTCTCTTTAAAGTCAGTAATTTCAAAGTTAGTTACTTCCCTTTTGTGGTGAAAAAAGAAGTAATTGTTAAACTGGGATGTTTTTGCCTTTTGTTTTCTTGGGTTTCTTGGTGGCAATTCTGAAAGATGAACTTCACAAACATACTCTGTTACTTTCTTCCCAGGGGTGATGGGGAGCAGGGGCCCTCATAGGATGCTTTGGTACTTGGTCTTTCTAGCAAATGCATCACCCTGGGTTTATAGCAGAGGAACCACTGGTGACTGTTCCAGCAGAATGACTGGGATTATGGTAAATATTTGGTCTTAGCTCATGTGTGACTGCATCTTCCATTTACAGCAGACAAGGCAGATGGCGTCCTCCTTAACCGCTGTTGGTTAACTTGTGTTAGGAGTTGCTAAGGAGCAACTTCCTATATGTTTTCAAATTTAATTTGGCAAAACCTACAGTTTGAAATTCATGGATGGGTTGACTCTGTTGGGAGGCATTTGAATGAGAGAAGAATTGTTCCAGTCAGCTCCTTGGTTTTATTTGTATTTATTGTTTGAGGGTGCCACATGCAAGCTGTGGGTGGCTTCTAAAATTATTTAACAGTCCTCTTTGTCTCTGATTGCTGGGGTAGGCTAGAGATTACCTGAAATTGATTGAAGCAACAGGTCATACATGTTCTGATTTGAAGTAAGTAACCTCACAAAATACTTGGGCACCTGGCCTTTCTTGCAAAAAACACACCCCTCAGCTGTGTACCTGCACTCCTTATGCAGTGAACTGGGAGTAGCAAGTGGAGGGTTTCATGATTTTTTAAGTCAGCCTGTTCTGCCAGATGAGTTGTTCTACTGTGCATGGTCCTGAAGTTTCACTCTGTCTGCACTAGAATTTGTTCAAGGAATCACCTTAGCTGTACACTAGCTCAGTAAGGAATATTTCTTTGCAGCACGGCCAGTTTATATTGTGACTTCTTATCTGGCTGTGTGACTTTTAATGTTGGCACAAGATGGTGGGGGGCGGGGGGGGGGGCGAAAAACGCGCTTGGGGGTTAGTCGTGATCCCTCTGGTTATGTCTGCTTGATTTTTAAACACACTTCACTCCAAATGATCTGAACTAAGAAATCCCTCTAAAAGTGAATTCATTTCCGGAAGTGTGAAAGGACAGCGGAGGTTTTATTGAGACTCTGGTATCTCAGCTGGTAGAGGAAGGGCATTAACAAGGCTAGTTGTTAATGTTGTTGTTGTGCCTAGTTGAGTGTTGTCCAAAGGATGGGCTTCAAATGGCATTTAAAGGAAAAGTTGTGCTGTGGATACGTGGCTTTTCAAATCCACCTTATTTTTACTGTGAACATTCACATGCATCTTTTAGAGTAAATAGTACATATATGGAATTCATCCTAGTGCAGTGACTTTTGCATTATTGACCTGTGTTAATTAACATCACTGTAATGCTTAATTGTAATCAGCACATTCAATATCTCCTTTCTTCTGAGGGTTTTTCTGCAGCAGTATTTTTTATATTTAATAGAAAAGAGCAGTATTTATGTAGTATTAGTGGTTATTCGATGAAATCCCTTACGTAATTTTTGAGGCTAAGTCAGGTGGCAGAGACCAGACCATCTCTGAATGAAACCTGTGCTCGTGGTAGTTCCTGACCAAGTCTGTAGGTTGAATTGTTACTGTGTATTAGCAGTATATTTGAAACTAGCGAACAGCACAAAAGAAAGCACAGAATGGCAGAGATTCTCTTGACAAGCTCCGCTTCTCTGTTGACAGATGGACCTTTGTTTGCCTGCAACAGTTCAGTCTCCAGAGATGAGAGCCTTGGCCACAAAGGGGACACCCGGTCCTCACAGGTTGAGAGATGCAGTTTGTGCTATCAGTAGGGAGTAGGTGATCAGAGCACAAAGTTTAAGCTATTTGTAGTGAGTAGTAGAATATGCATTTGTTGTGTCATCTGGAAAACACCTTTCTGTTCTGGGAAGTACCAGTCGGGGGCTGGCTGTCTTGTCCATACCTCGTATGAAACGGGGGAGAGACACACACAGACACACACCATGGTGGGGAGGTGGGGAGGGAACTGTCCCCTGCTCCCCCAGAGGAAGGAGTGGTGGTATAGGCTGCCCACTTAGAATAGTACTGTGAGAGGTAGCCAAGGCAGGACAGAGCTGTGAAGTAAAAGCCCAGATGGCTGAATTACGAATAAAGCACACAGGGTTTTGGGGCTGGCTGGTTGTTAACCCTGTCTTTTATCTGATGATGCTCAGAATTGTGGAACTGGATCAAGTTGCAAGTTAGTTGTGAACAAGCACCTGAACGTGCAGAAATTGAAACTAGCAGGGAATTTCAAGTGTGAAATTGTCCCACAGTATGGAAACAGTTTTGGAAAAGTGACAGAAAAAACAGAGAAAGAGTACCCAGGAGAGGGAGCCAGTGAGCTGCTGCTGACTAATGCTGACAAGTGTGAGGTGTTTTCTCTTTTTTGTTTTGTTTTGCTTTCTACACTGAAAATAACACATATAGTGAGACTGTTTGTGCAAATAGGACTGGTAACAAATACCTTAGATGGTAGAGGGAAGAATTTGAGGAGTGCTTGGACTTGTTTTAGTTAGTTGTACTTGAAGATCTTTGTGTAATATTCCTGAAGACAGCCTCAGAATTATTTTCCATTCTTTCTCCCTGAGCTCTTCTAAAAGATGGAAGTAACAGAAAATGGGGAAATGGTTGCTCTTCCCCCTTCAGAAGTCCTACTGCAGATGGGTTCTCTGATAGTCTGGGCAAGGTGTTCAATTGCTTAATGCCCTCTGTCTCCACAGCAGCTATTCCAAAAGCCCACCTTGAGTCCCTTTGGGTCTCTGAAATACCCGCTCCGGAGGAAGTCTATGCCCAAAATGCACGGGGCCTCTGGGCCACTCACAATGAGATGTCTCTTCCACTCATTTCCGGTCAGGCTCACCTCAGCTTCCAACAGGGTCAAATCTTGTGATTCCCCTGTCACCTCAACAATAGAAACAGATTCTGCCCCCACGTGTTGCGATGGGATTATTGTACACTGCACACCAGCGTCAACCAAGGCCTCGTATTTCTGTGGTTCTGATGTGTCAGGCCAACGAATCCACACAGTCCAAAAGACGCGGTTTTCCCTGGCCTCTACCTGGCTAGAGGCAGGACCCCTCTAGTCCTGGTTATCATTCCCTCCCTGGGCATACGTTCTAGAGGTTCCATCAAGGGGACTGGACATGTCACCTTCCCTTCCATTATGCCTGACAGCTTGGCTACGGGCAACTGGAGCTACTTCCCTTCTGGTGGAACTTCCTCTCTGAGTCTTGCCCTCCTTCAATTCATGTACCCGTGTTGCCAGGACAGACGTGGGTTTTCCATCCCACCTCGTCATGTTTTCCCCATGAGGTCACACAGGAAGAACCACAGCTCAGCTCTTAGGGTGTACCCTCTCTCCCTAGCTGGGGGACGTCTGCTCCTGGTAACAGGGCCTCTGGTCTGTACCGATGAGATTTGGAGAAGGTTCTCTTCAATCTCTCCTGAGTTTCTGGTGAGTCTCCTCAATCTTGTTTTCCATTTTCTGTAGGCGTTCTGACAGACTTGTTTGCACAGCTGAGATTCTTGCATGTGTTGGGCCATGCACAGTATCTGCACGTGCCCGGAGCTTCCTCACCATAGCAATCATGGTCTCATTCCCCTCATTCCACTTCATCATTGCTAAAGCAGAGGCATGTTCTTGTGGCCCAAGTCGTATGAGTTTTAGCCACATCACTGGTGTACGTTTTACCAGGTCTGGACTCTTAATTGTTTGGTCATCTGAGAAAATGATCTTTACCACTGCCAGTTCTCTCAGGCATTGACTCCCTTGTTCTGTGGTCTTTGCTGCACGTGGAGATCTTCCCGGCACAGGTGTCTTTCCTTCACACTTCTTTCTTAAGAGCCATGTCCACAGACTGAGAGCTTTGGGCCCCCTTGCTATCCCTTGGTCGATACCCGCATCACGTGACAGGGATCCCAAATGCCTCGCTTCAGTATCATCCAGAATTGTCTTATCACCTGTGGCGTCCCAGATGCGCACCAACCAACTTAATACAGATTCATCAGACCATCAAGCCTAATCCTTTCTTAGGCCGCGAAGGTTTTCTATGGACAAAGACTCAGTAATGATTTCTGGTTCTGATTCCTCTGCTGGCTGTGAGGATCCTGGCTCCCCATCATCACCCACTGGGCAAATGGATTTAGTTTTGTGTTTCCTTTTCTGGACAGGAGCAATTGCTCTTGGCTTAGGCTCCCTGTCTGGTTTAGCTGCAGCCTGAGTGACTGGGGTGTCTGCTGATTCATCTTCCTGCCCCTCTGCCTGTACCTGCTGCCCTACAGTATCTGGCAGTGTGCAATAAGCATTAGCCAGGGCCCAGCAGATTGCAGTGAGTTTCTTCTCACTAGACTTGTCATTGCACTTCTCTTTCAGATATTTACCCACCTCAGCTGGGTTCTGAATTTGTTCAGGGGGAAAGCTCCCCCAGGCAACTGGGGCAGAGAATTCATAGGTTTGGCCTGTGTCCTCCCATACCCCACACCACTCAGAATTTTCCACACCTGGGGCAGGTGTCTGGTCAGCCTTGCTAGAAATCTCAGCCCTGATTCTAGACAAGCTGCAGACTATATAGAGGGAACCTACCAGATGAAACACCAGGAAGGTGGTATCTTTAACATCCAGGGAAAAGGGAACATTCTCAAAAGGTGGCGTACCGGATTTGAAGGGGAAGAAGGAGATGAAGGGCTGGGAAACATCATCCCCTACTTTTCCCCTAACCGACTGGGTGTAATTACTAACAGACCCGCAAAGCAGACTACCGAGACTAGGATGGAGAAACAGCAGAGCATATACATTTCAACAGCTCCCAGTACCTCTGTTAACCTTCTATAAACCATTATTACCAAGCAGATCAATAGAGCAATCCTGGTTCATATCCCTGCTCTGTAAAAGTTATATGCCAGGGACAAAAATACCTCTGTCTGTGGATAGACAAACATGCCTAGGGACCAGAGAGAGATTATTACATCAAACAGCATGGTGGCTACTGACCACTGTACTCCAATACAAAGTGCTTAAAACCAGAATGTAATTATTACTGTTTTTTTCACTTTCTCAAGCCTCATATAGGGGCCAGATTTTGTCTCAGTTTGAGACGCATGTAGGGGGAAACGCTCTGGAAGGAATGTCTCCTCCCCAGAAGTCAGGTTTCAGCACTCCCTCCCCCACCAATATGAAAGGAATTTCTTGGATAAAAGTGCAAAAACCTATTTACTTAACAAGCAGAGTGCCGGCAAGGCACAGGAAACAAATGAGTAATGTCAGATAATAAACTTTCTCGATGTGGAAAAAGCTGGTGGATTCAGAGTTCTTTTCTGTAGCTGGCTCGGCCCCTCCTGAGGTCCGAGGCCAGGGTGTGGCATCCCCGCAGCCTCCCTGCCGGTCCACAGGGTCTGATCATCTGGTTCTCGGATCACAGCTAAGCCGAACAGTTCCAGAAGAAGAAGTAGTTCTGGAGGATTTTGGTATGCCGCTGTAGGAAAATTTCTTGGCTCAGCTAAGAGGCTGGCTAAAAACAGGAAGGTGCTCTCTTGGCTCTGCAGTGGTGAGAACATGGGGGAGTGTGTGAGTCCTTGAATACAAACCGCGCTGAAGAATTTGTCCAGCTTCTCTCCCCCCTCTCCTGGACCCAGCTTAAAGCTGCGGGACCCATTTCTGGGCAATAAGCAGATGGTAGGGGAATACAGTATTATCGTAAAATCACCCCAAGACAATGGTATGAGGGTCTGGTGTTGGGGTCCCTCCCCCTGCCATGTAGCCCTGGGAGAGGGGCCCTGGAGGGGAGGCACGGGGTTTCCCTGCCTCTGCTCAGCCTCGTTCCCGTTGGTTGGTTTATGTTCCCCTGCGCGGGCAAGGACCCTCGGGTTCCGTGACTGGAACAGTTCCTGGGCAGAGCCCCGGCCATGCGGCTGGAGAAATAAACATCTCTGAAACATCTGTCAAGAATCGGTCCATATATATTTCTTTCCCATGGGCCTCCTTGTTTGATACATCGTGTTACAGTATCCCCACTGTAACAAATGGTAGATAATTGCGAGCGGAACCATCCCCGATCCCTAAGCGACTGATGTGTGAGTAAAGAAACTTCAGATTCCTCTTCTTGTTTTTGTTTTGCTATTCCATATCTAAACTATGGAGGAACGGTGGAAAGACTCTTGTCTCTCAGAGCCACATATGGACATTTATCTTAAACTTGAAAAGATTCTTGAACAACGATTTGTAAATCTTAGCTTAATTCAAGCTCAAAAGGGACTGAAACACTTCCTGGCATGGTTGTTTAAGAACTTTTTCTACGTTTCTTGGGATTTAATTCTTACCAAAGACTTTTGGAACACCATTTGGACACAGTTAATTTTTGAGTCAAAATATATGCTGATGGAAGAATATTTTCGTGAATATTATTTAATTACCGAGACTGTTGAGCAATGTCAGCTGTGTCTTGGCGAGGGGAAGCCTGGCTCAGGGACAGTGTGACCCAGGCCACGTGCACCGAGTCCTCTCCAAGCAGCAGTGAGACAATTCCAGCGCGCGGGCAGAGCCACGCAAGCTGCAGTGTCGGCAGTGGAGCAAGGTGTGGTGGGAGTGGCGTGACCCGGCGGTGCCCGCCTGGCCCCGCACAGCGTGTGGTGGAGCGAGCCCGACTGAGAGGGGCGGCGCGCGGACGGCGGCTGGCGGTGGTGGCGGCGGTGGAGCAGAGACACGCGCTGTAGCAGGGCACGGGGGGGTCATCACTCAGGGGCTCAAACTTCACCTAAATGGATTAATGCAATTAGCAACTTGTTTCACTCTGAAAGGTTTTGCCGGGGAAGTTTGTTTCTTGTCTTTTTTTTTTTTTTCTAGCAATGTCAAACATCCCTGCGTTGAAGATAAGGAAAAGAGTTTGGGAGCAGAAAAACTGCAAGCAGCAAATTCACTTTCTTGTTATAGGAACCTACCAAGACATGAGATGGAACTGCATGAAAACCAGTGAAATTTAAAGTGTCATTAGACTTGCTTGCATTTTCAGCTTGTTAATGTTTGTAATTTGTGTTTTCATTGCAAGTGCCTTGCTAGGAAATCAAATATTAGTCAAAGTATTCTACATATTCTTAAGTCTGATTTTTGTCTGACTTGTTTGGCCTTTTTACTGAAAAAATGTTGTAGCTAAGGTCTTACGGATGTATAATTTGTCTCAACCAATTTTATCCTGAGAGCTGGTATAAGAATTTACACATATTTGAAATCATACAAATATGTACTAACCTTCCCAGTTCTGCCTCGGAAGGCTTCAAAATTATTATCATTTGGCTAAATTTTTTGGATTTACTGATTAGTGAATTAAAGAGTCTTAAAAAACACAAGCAAAAGTTACATGAGAAATGACTGAATCCCCCTTCATAAATCTGGAGGGGTAGCCATGGACTGCAAATAGGACATGAATAAAATACAAAAAAGCCTTCTACCAGGTCTCAAACTAATGGGCTGTTGAATTTCCTGCCCTATGTCCTAAAAGAGTATTTTAACTTTGCCTCACTTCTCCTATTTATGCCAATCAGTGTAGTGACTACAGCACATTCTGCAATGCACATGCTTCTCCCTTGCAGGTGCAGAATGTGATGAGAGCAATTTGCTCACTGAATTTCAAAAGAAAAAAGCTACTTGAGATGATACAACTAAGTTTAAAAGGGAATTAATTTCATTTCTAATCCCACCAATAATAAAGCCACAGTTTCTATTTTGTGTCAAGATTAAATTACAAGAGTGCTGTAACCTGTCTCCTGAAAAGCATAGTCCTGATGTAAGGATATGTTTGCATGAGAACATATTGTGGGAAAATGTTTTGTGTGTTAAATTTTGGATCATAAAAACTAATCCTTCATACTGCATAGAATTATCCAGCAGAGTAGGAATATTACCAATGAAATTCTTCTAACTATATGTGAATGCAGTTAAGCAGAAAACACACATCCTCGACAAATCCATTCACATTTATTCCAGGATGCAAAGTTAATAAATTATCCTACAAGAGCTAGAAATCCTCTTGAAACTCAGCTGATTGAGACATGTTAATACATGGACCTGTCGGGGATACACTTCTGTGGAATTTAAAAATGAAGACCCGCTGTACAATTCTGTAATTAATTTCAAAACATACTGAACCAACATCTAAGAGATACAATATTGTGATATCCCTCACACCCACTACGCATTAAAAAACACTGATTCCTGGGATTCATGGGGTGGGGGCACTGACTAATAAGAACTGGGGTTAATAATTACAACTGAATTCGTATTTTGAACTACTGAACTGTAGGTACAAAAATGCTGTTAGTGAGGATCTTCTTGTTATTTCTCTAAGTCCGTGAGAGACTTTTCTCTCTCACAGAAGAGGTAGCAGGGAATGTAAACAACCAAGCCACCTTCAACCTTGGAAAGTCTTGTTTATGGTATAGTAGAAAATATTTTGATAATGGATGTTTTAGGATTTTGGCCAATCGCCCCCAAGGGGTGGTTGGTCCTTTGTCCAATTAGACTATGAAGAAAAAAGTCTATAAAAGAGTGTGTAAAATAATTCAATCAATCAATCTTGCTGCACAATTCCTGCCTGCTGGATCTTCTCCTCCTCCTCCTCCCTATAGCTGCGGGACACGGTGATATACCGTAGGAACCAGGCCTGCGGTAATACTGAACACTGTATGAATACTTACGTCATTGCTTCTGCTGTTTCTATCTTTTCTCCTATAATCTTTCTTCATCACCCCTGTGGACAGCGGAGAGAAATGATGGGACTCTACACAATTCAATGTGAATCAAGCAGAAGCCATTTTATTGATGAACTACTCTCCTTAATACACAGTTTTTGCTTTCCCTACATGCAATCATGCATATTTATTACTGGTTAAGGCCTATTTTCACACGCTACTTTATGCTTTATGATTGGTTCTTGTATGTGTGTCACATCATCTGTTGTGTATGTCACAACTGTCCTTCAGCTTGCATTTTCTTATCCTTTTCTTCCTTTTTCTCAGGATTATGCTACACTGCTTGTTCCTCGTTCGCATCCTCCCCAATGCTGCTTGTTCCTTTCACACAACCTCCCCATGGACTCTTCCTTTGTGTACATGCTCAAGTCCTTCTGTCTTACGTGCTCTGGGTTTTTATCTTATGGCTGGTTCACAATACGTCCATTTTCTAGTAAAAACATGGTTTGCACAGTGGACAACCCATAAACTGAAGAAGATCGCTAGGAAAGAGACAATGTTTGAGTCACGGGGTGGATGTCACAGACTGAAAGAGTTCATGCCTCAAACACTGATAGAGTTTTGCCCATTACAACAAGAACTGTATAAAGAAGCTACAGCCAAAGAAGCCTCTCTGGAGATACCTGACTGGGACTTTGGGCTGTAAGTTAAATCACTAAGATAAGATAAAGGGAAATCCATTCTTTAATCATCTCAGGCCTTGGAAAAAACAAACGAGGCTGAAGGAGAGGAATGCATCCACAAGAGAGCCAAAAGCAGCAGAGACTCTTCCATGGCTAAGTTTGGGGTGGGGGAGACCACAGCCCGCAGAAGCCAGGTTTACACAGACTCCCCCTGAAGCGAAGGGGGGGTGGGAATAAGTGATTTATATTTAAAACAATATGTGGCCAGGATACTGTCTCTTGTGAAATCTCATTGACAGGAAGCTCAGCTAGCACAGACCCTGCCTTTGGACTTTGCTGTTCATAACATCCAAGCAGGAGATTGGGTCCTGGTTAAGGACTAGAAAGAAGTACCACTGGTGGCTAAGTAACGTGGACCTTTCCAAGTGTTACTGACCACAGAAAAAGACACCAAGACAGCTGAACGCGGGTGGACCCATTGCACTCGGGTCAAGGTCTCTGATACCCCGGAGATTTGGACATTTCAGCTGGAGGAGAAGGACAGAAGGCCACAACTGACACTCCACAGGAGTGGACTGGAGCAGCAGCCAGTGTGTTGACATTGGGGAAGCCCCGTGTGCCTACCCACAGACTGTCTGCTAGAATAGTCTGTATGGGCATCCTCTCGTATCTCCAGTCATTGGCAGGCTAATCCTCACCATCACTGCTTTCTTTATGTTAAGCTGTCTCTGTGCCCTCACTCACCCCAGGTGGTGCAGAAGACAACGTGAGAATTAGATTAAAATACTAGATTACACCATTAGAATGTTTCTCTTAATAATCTTACCTATATATTGTCAGTTACGTTTGGGCCAGAGGTGGGAAAATAGTTTTCTTAGTCCTAGGAGAAGAAGTAGCAAAAACCTTTAGCCTTAGCAATTGTTGGGTCTGCAGAAGGCCAGGAAGATGTGAAGACTGGCCATGAATGGCATCGCTGGTTACCTGCAAACTGGTCAGGGATATGTTGTGTAGGGTATATCAGACCGTTGTTCTTTTTGCTACCACAAGTTCAGGAAAATCAGTTAGGAATCAAAGTATATGATGATCTAATTAGAGAAAAACAATCAGTTGATGCATCCCTGGCTGGAGGGAGTACCTAAAAATGGGGAAAAGATGAATGGCCACCTGAGTGAAACATACAACACTATGGACCCCTAATGAATCCACTTGGAACTGTGGAATGAATTCATATCAGGTGCCAGAGAACCTATTTATTATTTACATCTGATAATTAGGTTACAAGATGTCTTTGAAATAATAACCACCCAACAACTACAGCTCTCGACCTTCCTGCTGACCAATCCACTCAGATGAAAAATGCGGTATTTCAACATTGGATGGTATTAGATTATCTATTAGCAGAAAAAATGAAGAGTGTACAGAAAATTAAATGACTAAAACTGCTGTTTCCAAATAGATGACAATGGAAAAGTAGTGAAGCAAATAACAAAGGGAGTAAGAAAGTTAACTTGTGTACCAGTCCAAATGTGGAAAGGATGGGAATGGGACGTGTTTTGTGGTTACCTGGTGGACTATGGGTTAAACAAATGCTTTTTTTCCTCTCATGTGCTGTAGCAACCCTAATCTTTTTACCATGCATGATCCCTTGCTTAGTGCAACTTACTGAGCATGTGATCAAGGGGATGCAGGTAGTAGCCATGCCTACAGATCCAGAAATGGCTAAGAAAGGACAGAAAATGATCTCACTGCAAATAACTGCAAAACCAAAAAAGATCCAAGAACAGAAATTTAAGTCAATGATAGCTGAAGTTTGTAAAGACAATTATTGAAAATTAAGAGGAGGGATTGAAAGGGATGAGAGAAATTTGTCTTTACAAACAAACTGTGGGTCTGCTAGATAAGACCAGGTACTGAGAGATGAAAGAAGCAGTGGGAAGAACTGTAAATTCCATAGGAATTCCACTGATTGACACAAGGAAAAGAAAAGGGGGGGTATACATTAGAAGGGCGTCTGTATTAGACGATTCAGGAAGTCTGTACCTCTGAAGTACCTCAGCCAATGGGGAAAGAGAGAGGGAAATGTGGCTGGGAAATTAGGATAAATGGAGGCTGCGTCCTCTAACAATCTGAGAGACCCCAGGGGAATGCCCCATGGCCTCTCCCTTTATTTGAATAAAATTACAGGACTCCTCTGTCTCCTTTTTGGACATAAACCTCTGGTGTTTGTGGATTAATTTTCCTGACAGCCACAAGGATGTGGCAGAGGCATTCCCTCCTCGGCAGGGGAGAGCTGACCCAAAGAACAGTTGGGAAGGAATCTGCTATCGTACTAGGGCTTAGCTGAGAAGTGTGTTTCCTGGTAGGCCCGGAAACTTCTCTGTCTATGCCACAGGGGGAAGAATTGGTCAAATGTTCTTTTCATAAGTGGGAAAGATGAATGGTGAATGTGTGTGTGTGTATATGGGGACACCCAGGAGAGTTTGCTGAATGTGTGAGATGGGTTTGAAAAGCACGAGTTTCTGATTACTCCTAGTTGTGATTGTGGTTTGCTGGGAGGGGATTTGACAGCTGGAGTTGGGAATGCGAGTTGGTGTTGTGGGGAGTAATGGGGAGGCTAACACTGTTGTGAATGCTGGAGTGAACCCAGAGGTGTGGGCAGTCCCAGGGAAGTATGGAAAACTGGATATGGAGCCTCTCCACATTGCTCTGAGGTGACCTGGACAGCTGGTGTCCAAACAGCAATACCCTCTTTCAAGGGACGGGAGGAAGGGAGGGAGGCAGGAAGGCAGGGAGGCAGAAAGGCAGGAAGGCAGGCAGGCAGGAAGGAGTTGCAGCCTGTTGCTGAGCTAAAGGTGGGTCTTTTGGAAGTGTGTATGTCCCCTATAACACTCCTATCCTGACAGTTACGGTGCAGGACCTGAGAATAGTAGGTGAAACTATTAAACCCAAGCACTCCATAGTACCAGCAACAGTGGAGATACTATAACACGATGTATCAAACAAGGAGGCCCATGGGAAAGAAATATATATGGACAGATCCTTGATAGATGTTTCAGAGATGTTTATTTCTCCAGCCGCATGGCCGGAGCTCTGCCGAGGAACTGCTCTATCACGGGACCTGAGGGTCCTTGCCCACGCAGGGTAACACAAAACAACCCATGGGGAACGAGGCTGACCAGGGGCAGGGAAACCCCGTGTCTGTGCCCTCAGGGCCCCTCTCCCAGGACCACATGGCAGGGGGGAGGGACCCCAACATTTCACCCATTTATTTTTAACAGAAGAGATTTAAAACTTAACGTTGAAAACTGGATAAACATAACAAGAACAGTTTTAAATTAAACAAGCCACCTTCCTGAGTCTTTAAATGTCCAAACAGATTCTGTGGAACATCTTAGGGCTGACAGAAGGGAGACAGGACTCTCCGGGCATGCTTTGTGGGGAAACTGAGGCAGGAGAGGGTTTAATTTCTTCCTTCCCCTTTTTCATCCCCCACTCAGCATTGGAAAGGGATTTTTGGGGAAACAATTGGCAAAAGCATGGTTTTGTGAGGGAAACCATGGATGGAAAAATGGAATGGGAACACACTGGGGGTAACAGGACATAGGGTAAAAGGGAAAGGTGGGATTAGGAAAGGGAGACTGTAGGGGGGGCTTACAATGGAGATACTGTCTAACATGACTACGATTTTTTGCATATATACTGCCTTTCACAGAAACACCATCAGGCCCAGTGACCTGTGATGCTTGTTACCCTTTTCTACCTCGTATAATTTTGAATTCCACCACCTCTCCATCTCCCAAGCTTGGGATGCATTTTTCAGGGTTATTCTTTTTAATAGCAGTTCTGTGCAAGAATATGTCTTGCTGGTTGTCACACCTTGTTATAAAACCATAATTTTGCTTAACATTATACCATTTTACTATTCCTAAAACCTTAGCTATGGTGATATTTCCCTTTTTCTGAGTGGCTGCTGTTTTCTGTCTTGCTGTGGTGTTTTGCTTTCTCTTTCGCTTTCGGTCGCTCCCGTGTTGGAATTGTCGGGGCTGCTTGTGCCTGTGCAGTCTTCCTGGGGTCTCATTCGGGGCCGCACAGGCCGGGCTGGGCCGCACTGCTCAGTTCTCCGTGCGTCGCCTCCTCTGCTCGCAGCTGTGCTGCCACTGCCAGGCAGTTTGCCTTATCAGTTTGCTCTATTTGTTCCAGTGATTATCGAGTTTGGCAGCAAGCAATGCCACTGCCTAAAGCCTTTTTTGATAACCAATCACTTTTTTGGTAATCAATCATCTTTTTAGGAACCAATTGCTCCGTATCCCAATTTTTTTGTACCAAGTCCACCCCAGGGGGAGAGAGACAACTAACAAAGTAACCAAGGAAGGACAACAAAACATCTTCTTTGCACTGACCGCCTGGGACAGGCATTTTCCCCTAAAGTTAAGCCTGCATAGGGACAACACCATCCCCATACAGCAGCAGCTGCAGAATTGGCCTCAGGATTAGAATCTGCCAATTCCAGTTCTCCACAACAAACCACAGATTTGGCGGGCCAGGGGGGCGCGGGGGAGGAGAGTGGTGTTCCCCACAAGACAGGAGCTGCAGAATTGGTTTCAGGACTTGAACCTGCCAAATCTGGCTCTTTAACCCCCAAATCAACCCCAAATCAGTTTAACCAACCTCCACAACTTCCTCAGAGAAAGTTGCATCAGAATACCCAAGAGTTTGGGTTCCCACAAAAAAGAGACCTCAACCTCCACAGCTAGGTGGTAGTCTCTTGGTTTGTTATCCTGGCCCTACAAATATACCAGAAAAATCCTTTGCCTTGCTGTGGATATAAATTGCATTGAACACTGAGATGGCTCCGTTCAGAAAAGCAAACGGAACAGTACCGAGGCTTCCTCATGAAGGAAATTTACAGTCACTGTACAAACACTCTTGTCTGTTCCATCTAAGCAAACACCCAGATTCCTGTACATTGCGGTGAAAAAAGTTCCTGCAGACTTCAGAACATTCGGAAAACATGTATTTATTGAACAAATTCCTGTATTTTTTCAACTCTGTTTCTGCTATGCAGGACATTTCTGAAGTTGAGTGGGGGTGAAGAAGTCAGCTTTAGCTACATGAGGGTGCTGTTTGCGCACTAGAGAAATTTGCAGAGAGTGTAGATAAACTTCACATACCAGTACCATAGTCACGAATGATCCTTAAATAATCTATGTGCTGAGAGTTACTAACTCCTAGGGGTGCTATATAGGTGTATATCTATATGGGTATATACGTATGTATCTTTACATAGGTGGATATATATGAATATAGACATATATATGTGTATATATATAGGTGAATATATATATTGGCCATTAACCGTTACAGCCCTTCAAGGGAAGGAGATACAGAAGGGAGGGGCACCCCACTCCTGAGGTACTCTGCTGTGTCCAGCACAGTTGTGTCACGGACTGTGGGGCTGTGCAGGGCATGGGCCAGGCTCTCTGTCTCTGCTGCTTTGCCTCTGGCTGCCCTTGCCCCATCCATGCTTCCCTTCCTGCTTCTACTGTTCTTCTGGCTCTTCCAAGGGTCTCTGGACCACAAGTACGGCCTTCTTAACTACCTCAGTGTGGAGGTAGTCATTTGCATCCAGGAATACCAGAGCATCATCTGGGTGACTGTGCACGGTATGTCCTGGGCTATCTGTCTCTTCTGCTGAGGCTGGGATGTCCTGGGCTGTGTCCAGGAGAACCGGGCCATCAGCTCTAGGGCTCTGCAGGACATGTGCCATGCTCTCTGGCTCTGCAGCTCCAGCTTCTGCTCCCAGCTCTTCATCTATACTTTGTTCCTGCAGCCACAATTCTTCTAGCTCCTTGAAACGTCTCTGGATCACAGGAATGGCATTTTTAAGAGCCTTGATCCTGATGTACTGAGCTGCATTCGGGAAGACCAGAGCATCAGTTCTGGGACTGCTTGGTCTCACGTGCTTGCCTCTCTGCCCCTGCTGCATCCAGCACATCCGTGGCATCAGCTGTCAGGTGTTTCGTCTTCTTCATCTCTCCTGTGCTGGATGTAGCGGTGGAGTTCAAGGGTGGAGCCCTCAGTCCTTTCCAGACAAGGCTCTGCCACCTCTGTTGAGCCGGGGTCTTGATGACTGTAGGCGCAGGAAGGCTTTGGGCACGTCCTGCAGGTCTTTCTGCTCCTGTTGATTCCTCTGGGCTCAGTTCCTCATCCTGTGGCTCCTCTGGGTATTCAAAGGGTTTCTGGGCCATAAGCACGGCCTTTTTAACAACCTCTGTCCAGATATAGTCATTTGCATCCAGGAATACCGGAGCATCATCTGTGTGCGACTCTGCTCGGTATGTCCTGGGCCCTCTGTCCCTTGTGCTGGGGCTGGGATGTACTGGGCTGTACCCCGGAGAACTGGGCCATCAGCTCTGGGGCTGTGCAGGACATGTGCCGGGCCCTCTCCTCTGGCTTTTGGTCTCGGCTCTTCGTGTACACTTTGTTCCGGCTCCCACAGTTCCTCTAGCACTTCAAAGGGTCTCTGGACCACAAGAATGGCCTTTTTAACAGCCTCTGTCCGGATGTAGTCAGCTGCATTCAGGAAAGAAGGAACATGAGCTGTGGGACTGTGGGTCTCACGTGCTTGCCTCTCTGCCCCTGCTGCAGTGGGTGTTACTGCTGATGACACAGCCCTACTGTTTTCCATGTCCTGCTCTTCCACCATCTGCTGGCTGGATGCTTGCAGCTCAAGTGTAGCCTTGTCCTGGCCATCTCTCCTGATACACTCAGCTGTGTCCAGCACATCTGTGGCATCAGCTGTCAGGTGCTTTGTCTTCTTCCTCTTTTTCTTCCTCTCTCCTGTGCCGGAGGTGGTGGTGGAGCCTAAGTGCAGAGCCCTCAGTGCTTTCCAGACAAGGCTCCACCATCACTGTTGAACCGTGTTGATGAGTGTAGGTGCAGGAAGGCTTTGGGTGCGTCCTGCAGGTTCTTCTACTTCTGTTGATTCCTCTGAGCTTAGTTCTGGTTTGTCTGGGTATTCGAAGGGTTTCTGGACCATAAGCACGGCCTTTTTAACAATCTCTGTCCAGATATAGTCATTTGCATCCAGGAATACCGGAGCATCATCTGTGCGACTCTGCTCAGTATGTCCTGGCCTCTCTGTCCCTTCTGCTGGGGCTGTTACCCTCATCCCCTTAGCAGTGCCTTGTTCCAGGCCCCTCTGTTGCTCCGTGAGCTCCTCAGATCCCTGGATCACAATTACAGCTTTGCGCAGGAGCTCGTCTCTGATGTACTGGGCTGTGTCCTGGACAGCCAGGCCATCAGCTGTGGGGCTGTGCGGCGCATGTGCCGGGCTCACTGCCCCTGCTGCTCCGGCTGTTACTGCCTGTGTTGCATCCATGCTGTGTTCCAGGTGCCTTTGCTCTTCTATCTGCTTGTTGGGTCTCTCGGTCACAACTGCAGCCTTGCTCAGGACCTCACTGCTGAAATACTGGGCTGTGTCCAACCGATCCAGTGCACGGCCTGTGGGCTGCTGCTGTTCCTGCTTCCCTGTCTTGTGTATTGCAGTGAAGACCATGTGCAGAGCCCTTGGGGCACTCTTGAAGGCGGATGTCCATCTCTCTCGAGCCAGGGCATTGATGACTGTGGGGGAAGGAGATCTGAAGGCAGGTCCTGCAGGTGTTCCTGCTTCTGTTGGTTCCTTCATGCTCAGTTCCAGGTCTGGCTCTGCTTCTTCCAGCTGCCGGCCAGGACCCTGTTTCACAGGGTGGTCCTTGTCCAGGCCCTCAGCCCTGATGGACTGGGCCGGCTCTGGCAGAGCTTCTTTGCAGCCTGCTGGCTGCTCCCTCTTTTGCTCTCCTTTGCCTTGGGCAGCAGTTGAGGCTCTCCACAGAATGCTCAGAGCCTTCCTGCGCCACGTCTGGTTCCCTTCAACCAGGGTGTCCAGGGAGGTAGAGAAAGGGATGGTGTAGGTGAGGGCCTGGCCTGCATCTGGGTGAGCTGCTGCCTGCTCCCCCACCTGAGAGGGCTCTTCCTGAGCTGCTGGGGTGACAGTGACTGTGCTACCTTCTCCTTCATGGTCTTCACCTGAGAGACATTCCTTGTCCTCAGATCCTCATGCTGTGGTACTTGCTACTGTTCCCTCATCCATGTGGCAGCTGGGGCCTTCCTTGGGACCAGGGTGGAAGCCCCTGTTGTCCTGCAGGCCCAAGGAATTGAGCCGGTGGTGGACAGGAGATGACCCAATGTCATCTGTCCCTTGGCACAGTTCTGTGTCTATTGCATCTTCCCATTCCTCTTCCTCGGACAGTGTCGCGATAGAGGGAAAACCCAGACGCTCAATATGAGTGATCAGCAGGAATTTGATTTATTGATTGTACCAAAGCTTCTTATATACTATCAATAGTAGGCTCATGCATATTCGTAAAGGCGCATTCTAAGTGGTTCACGTCGTCTAAGCCGATCTCTAACCCCTCCTTTAGTTCCCCTTTCTGTGGTCAGCAGTTCTCCTTTTTCTCTGTCCTTCTAACCACAGATGTCCATTGTTTTGCTGCCAAAACCTATCCTTGCTAACTCTGCAAATAAACCCGTGGCTCAGCAATAAGACTCAATGGTGGTTCAGTTATTGAGCAAGATACATGTGATATTCTGCAACTTCAGTTGTTACACATGATGCGTAGTGCAGTGTTCTGTGAGACCTTGCTCAGCTAACTGCAAGGGTCTATGTGCCCATTCTCACGTAGCCAGCTCCTCAGATCAGTAAGCTGCAAAGAATCTATATGCCCTTTCTCACGTAACCAATCCTTCACAATTCCCCTGTTTTTATTAGTTTGAGCGAGCAAAACTCTCTGAGTTAACTGTTCTACATGTTTGGCTAAGCAAGAAAACATAATGCGTACTCCAAGCAATAGCAAAAGTAGAATGCCGACCCATCTGAGACCTTCCTTTATGAGGCTTACGGCCCAACCTCCGAGTCCCCCAAAAGTTCCCTGGAACCATCCATCGAAAGGACTGTCTTGAACTGTGAGCTTTTTGGTATGTTCAGTGAGCCACTGGAGCTGAGAGTGTATGGATTGACTGTGATCTGATAAGTTAAAGCGGCACATTCCTTCTACATTTTTGCATCTATGACCTTGTGCTAACAGTAAAAAATCAATGGCTGCACGATTTTGCAGGAAAGCGTGGCGCAAGCTATCCACGTCTGCAATAAGCTCACCTATCAGGTGTGAGGTGACATTTGCTTGCTTGCCTGTCCAACATGCCAACCTTCTAAGCTGAGTGAGGGCACATGCTGATGCAGCTCCTGGGACTAGAAGAGAAGCAAAAAAGACAGCAGGAGTTTTCCATAGTTGTACATAGTCTCTGCAATTAGGATCCAACGGAAGAATGCTCCGTTGTGATCGCTTGTGTGTAATATTTAGTAGCTGCTGAATGCTAGGGGCAAACATTGTTAGTTTCCTAAAATAGCACGGTCCTCCCAGTGGTTTAGAAGGCACTCCTGGCCATACTCTGTCTCCACAAATGAGGAAAGTTCCTGAGGGAAAAGCCCTGGATTCTTGTGGAGGATTATCAACTGGCCATACTGAGCCATTGCAGTACACCGTGATGTTAAAGTACCATGAGGTGGTAGGGCTCAGCCATGTACTGTCTTTGTTTTGCCTTTGGGGGCTGACACACTGCTGTCAAAGTGACTGCCTCTAAACATAAGACAATAGGGACTAGGCTGAGAGCCTAAGAGATCTAGCTCTTGTGGCTCAAACATAGATGTATTAAGGCCTAAAGCAATTGCTCGTACTTGGGCAGCTAGAAGGTTTTTCTTTATTTTAAGGTCATTGCAGATGTTAAAAGTGGAGAGGTGAGTATCGAGATAGTTATCAGTGAGGGTGGAATGGCTTGCATTACAAAAGGTTGAGAGTGCAGTTTCTGGCTCTGAATAGCTAAGGGTATATTTTTTGAGGCTACTAGTTTCTGCTAACGGAACCCCAATAAGGCAGGTACGGAAGGGATCAGAAGGTGTTGCTAAGGATAAGCAAAAAGAATCTTGGCCTGTTTGGTTAGCCCAGGTAATCCACATGTTCTTTCAGTGGTCTATATAGCTAACGTGGTGTGGATCGGTAGCGTGCACGGTTGTCAGCAATGCTACAAGCATTAAAGTGCTGACACATGCGTTCTCACTTATAAGCACGCACCATCCATTGGCGTGGTATCTTAAGGCCATCTCTGCAAACTTTACGCACTACTGCGGATTCAAGCTGTAAGTGAACGCAATAAACCTCGTGGGTAATTCGCCAGCAAAACTCAGCAATAGCCTGCTGTTCAGCTGACTCATAAAGAGTAAGACCTTGAAAAATTGGTAAACCAGTTTCTCGCTCTAAAGCTCTCTGTAACGTGTCACGTCGCCAAGCTTCTTCACAATGAATACACCATGCTCCCCCTAACAGGAGTGTTTGATGTACCCACTACTTTTGACCACAGCCCGCACACCGAAGCAGGGACCATGCAAAATGCCCTGGTCTCCTGCAAACGTAACAGGTTTGACACTGAAGTCTCCCGGGACGATACTGCTCAAGGGTGTCCACAAGCTGTTCTGCTTCCTCCCAGGATTCAAAGTGCCTAAATCGGGCAGGCATGATGTTCGCAAGAAGCGCGAGCACTGGATCAGCTACTAGATGTAGCCGAAACAGGCTCAGCTCTGGAAGGTGATATCTTGGAGGCTCCAGGCTTGCGTGGTGTCGGTTTGACCCAGTGGCTGGGTATCCACTGTGGACCCAGTAGGGGAGTGTGGGATTCCCGTGGTGTGACTGATGTTCCATGTTTGCAGGAACATTTGGACGCTCTTGCTAACATAAGCAGATCCATTGTCAGTCTTGATGGCTTTCGGGGCTCCCATCACTGCAAAGCAGCTAGTTAAATGTCTGCGCACGTCTCTAGCCTTTTCGCCTGGCTGTGGCGTAGCCCAAACGAAATGACTATACGTATCAATGGAGATGTGGAGATATTTCAGGCGGCCTAAAGCTGGAACATGCGTAACGTCCATCTGCCAAAGTTCATTAGCTTTAAGTCCTCTGGGATTAACTCCACAGCCTATCCCAATTCCACTATTATGGAAACTGCACACCGGACAGGCCTTGACAATTGCTTGTGCTTCAGCTATGGAAATGCCGTAACTTTGTGCAAGTCCTTTAGCATTCTGATGGAAGGTGGCATGGGCCTCTCTCGCCTGTTGGTGAACCGGTAGTGGGGGCTGGACGATTCCTGCCATTAGCTGATCAGCCTGGTCATTTCCTTCCCCTAGGCTGTTTGTGCTCATGTGGCTCCTAATATGTAGCACTGCATATGCTTCAGTTTGTTTAGTGCCTCTGCGTCCCCTTGGGGCAGATCCCACTCGGCCCGGTCAGCTCTGGACGCAGTCGGCTGCGGGGGCCAGCCTCCAGACTCCGGGAGACCAGAAGTCTGGCTTGTGGGTCCTTCCACAGGACTGCTGTGATGGAGGCAGGCGGTGGAGGGAGGAGGCAGACTCAGATCTGGGTGGAATCTGGAAGTTTATTGAGCCCTCGGACACGAGGTCCCATCTCCCAGGAATGCCCAGGTCTGAGCGAGCTCAGAAGGAACTTGCAGGAGGTTGGTAACAAGGGAGGGATCAAAGGAATAACCAACCAGAGGAGGGAAGGGTGTGGTGAACAGGATGAAAGGCACATAAGGGAACCAACCATGGGAGAGGAAGGGAGGGATCTTTTTCCCTTAGCCAATCACACAACGCCCCAGCCAGAGCTTTCTAGAAGCCTGGGAGGGGTACCAGCATGATTGGCAAGGGCCAGGGAGAAGACAAAGGAGGGAAGTAGGGTAATTGACAGAGAACTAGGCGGATACAAACTGGGTAAATACAAAAGTACAAAACCTGAGGGGAGACCCGGACTAAACCAAACAAAAACACACTCCCACAGTTTAGCAAACGCTATTTGCATGCTTATAAGGAGTGCTACCAATCTCTGATTTTTGATGTCATGCAGTGTTGCATCTTCAATGCGATTCGCAACCCCTACTACATATAGAGAGTCTGATACAATATTGAGGCGAGTGTCCTTCCATTGAGCCAAGGCCCAAGCGACAGCATAGAGTTCTAATGTTTGTAATGAATCCTCTGGTGTTGCTTTTAGAATCTGGTGCTTCCAGGTGTTACCATCTTTCCATGTAATTGCTGCTTTCCGTGACTTTCTTCCGGCATCAGTGAATACGGTGAGTGCATTGTCCAACAGTTTTTGAGCTCTTTTTGGTTTAGAAATCCACCCATGATTAGACATCCATGCTAGTGTAGGTGTTGGTAGTGGCTTTGCTACCAAATTAGGTCCTCCGCTCAAGAGGGCTCGCTGTAGCTCCGGTGAGTTAAGCAGGAACCATTCTAGATCCGTGGGCGATATAGGTATCCAGATCGTCCCTGGATCCGTTCCATCCACCTGCAAAATTCTGATGTGCGCTTTTTGAATTAGATCTGCTAAAGTTGCCACTTTTTCTTGTATTGTCCTTCTGGGCTGCAATGGTGGTGCAATCCATTCTAGGACCCTGATATCCTTTGGTGGCTCCCCTGTTTTTATTAATTTGCACTGGGTAATAGCAGCAAACAGATATATTGGGCTGCAAATGATTGTAATGTCCAAGGGCAATGCAGGATCACGTCTTGTAGTAAGGCCTGTAGTGATCTCCTCTGCAATAGTCTGTAACACAGCCTTCTGTTCGAGTGTCAGCGTAACAGATTGTGCAGGGTTGGTGCCCTTCAAAAGTGGACGAAGCTCATTTAGCAGTTCATTAGGAATGCTAGCTACGGGGCGAAGCCACTGCAGATCTCCCGTAAGTTTCTGCGCATCATGCAGGGTACGGATATCTGTATGAATGGTGAGTTTTTGTGGTTGGATAGTACTGTCAGTGATTTTCCAACCTAGGTAAGTCCACGGAGCTGAGGTTTGAATTTTTTTGGAGGCTATATGTAGGCCCCGATCATTCAATGTCCTGTGCAGCGTGTCCTTCTGCTGCGCGGTGAACGGATTTTCTTGCGCTAACAGAATGTCATCCATATAATGGTAAATGATGGTATCCGGAAACATTTTTCAAATAGGTTGCAGTGCTGAATCAACATAAAGTTGGCAAAGGGTAGGTGAGTTACGCATACCCTGAGGAAGCACTGTCCATTCAAAGCGTTGAGCAGGTGCTTCTCTGTTAATGGCTGGCAGAGTGAAAGCAAATCTCTACTTGTCATCTTCATGCAGGGAAATGGTGAAGAAACAGTCCTTGAGGTCGACAATCAGTAGCGACCACCCTGCTGGTAGCATGGAAGGGTTTGGTAGGCCTGGTTGGAGGGCCCCTATATCATGCATTTGCTGATTAACAGCCCGCAAATCATGTAACAGTCTGTATTTTCCTGATTTCTTTTTGATGACAAAAATTGGAGTATTCCAGGGACTTGTAGAAAGTCGCAAATGTCCTTGATTAAATTGCTCTTGAATCGGAATATGTGCTTGTTCAAGACTTTCCCGCTTTAGAGGCCATTGCTCAACCCGAACCAGATGTTCTGTTTTCCACCGGATAGGGATGGGGAAAGTCTAAGCAATGGCCGCTCCTATAAATTTGAATCTGTGGTAAGAACCATGCCCATTTGAGCGAGTATGTCTCGTCCTACTAGAGCAGCGACACCAAGTGGCAGTGGCATGATGGACACACTGCAATTTATCACTTGCTCAGCTATAGTCCATTGCAATGCTGGCACCGAGAGCTGCGGGAACAGTTCCCCAGAGCCCGAGGAGCCTGGTAAGGAGAGAGCCCACACTGCTTTAGAGAGCTCTGAGGTGGCTGCTCTGAGCCTGCCTCTGGCAGGAAGGGAGATGAGAGGAGTTGAGTTCTTGTCTGCAGGGTTGGTGCTCCCTGGTGCCTTTCGTTCAAATCCTGCCCTGGCACAGCCTCCCCGAGCCCTGCCCTCCACGCTTCTCCAGAGGCACTGACACCGAGTGCTGTGCTGTGGCCAGAGAGCAGTGAATAAACCTGACCTGTGGGAATTGTGTCACCAACCCGGGTGTCCCAGTTTTGTGCTGAAGTCCGTGGATGAATTTGCCGCATAGGGTGGAGGCCAGGCTGAGAGACTCTTGAAGGAACAGGGGAAAGAAAGGGCAAAAAGTCAGGCTAGGAGTCCAAACGTTTGGTCTCAAATCACTGACTGAAGGTAGTACCAGTCTGCTGGTATCTATCCTGAGACACAAGAAAAACAAGGAGCTGAACATCAGAGGCCAACCCACTGAAAAATCAAAAATCCAGTCACAAAAGGAAAAGCCTGAATGACCCCAGATCAGCAGGACCTAAGAGGAGAGAGGGAGCACTTTGGATCCATTCCTTAGCCAAGCTGGTGCAGCCTGCAGGCCTCGTGGGGAGCTCTTTCCCTCCCAGCTCTTCCTGCCAGAGCTGATGGTGGAGTTGGAGCCGCTGTTGCTCACTGCAGAGGGCAGGTCCCAGGTAATGGAGCTGGTTCATAGCTCACAGCACCCGTCAGCTTCAGCCATTTCAGTGAGGACTGAGGTGTCTCTGTCAGCACAGAGGAGGAACAAGGCTGGGCTTCTGTGTGGGAGCTGGGACTGTCTGTGCTTCAAGCTCTCATGGGTGCCATTTGCACTGTGGGTGCCGAGACTTTATCAGGATACTTGAGACCTTTGGAGGTTTTGAAAACTTGGAATGCTCCCTGCTCTTTAAAGAGCAGCCTTCAAATTCTGAAGTTAATTCTCTAGTGATGGCCCTTTCAGGCCATCTTTTACAGTCCCTGATAGAAGGACCATTGCTGCCCAGTGGAAACCACAAGGGCCAATATTGACTCAGTGTTCCCTTTGCTTCCCAGATTCCATCTGATTGACATTTCCAGGAGGGCTGTCCTGCATGGGAGGAAGAGGCAGAGGGAGAGCCTGTGACCATCAGGCAGGTGCAATCCCTCTGTCTCTAGTTGCATTTTTAGACGTGTAGTTACATTTGTGTATCTATGTAGTTATATTTATAGATTTATGTAGCTGTATTTACATATCTATATAGTTGTAGTTACAGGTCTGAGTAGTTAAATATATATGTGTAGTTGTAGATGTATATAGTTATTTTTTTATATATGTAGTTGCATTTATAGATGTGCAGTTATATTTATATATGTATATAGTTATAAATGGGCATAGTTATATTTATATAGCTATAGGTATATGGAGCTTTAGATAGATAGGTTGATATTTGAATAAATATAGGCTGCTTTTTAAGCTCTTTCTCTGCTTCCTCTCTCACCTCTTGCTTTTGCCCCTGTGCCCCCTCTGTCCCCTCTTCCTGTGCTGGCTCCGAGCTGGCGGCCGGGCCGGGCGGAGCAGCAGCTGCAGCCCCGGTGTCCCTGGAGCGGTGGGAGCTGCCAGTGGCCGCAGGCACTGTGCCCTGAGGAGCTGCTGGAGGATGGTGAGCCAGAGGGGGCTGGGGAGAGGTGACACTGAAGGGATGGTGACATTGAGGTGCTGGTGGTGCCGAGGGGTGTGGGGGAACAGAGGGGAATGGTGGGGATTGAAGGGAATGGTGGAGCAGAGAGGTGTGGAGGAGCTGCTGGGTGGGGATGGTGGGGACTGAGGGGACAGGGAAGTGGCACAGGCTAAGGGGGGTGTTAGGACTGAGGGAACTGGGAGGACTGAGCGGAGTGGCAGGAACTGAGGGCTCTAGAGGGAGCTGAGGGGAACAGTGGGGCTGAGGGAACTGGGAAAAGTGGGGAATGAATGATGGGACTGAGGGGTAGAAGTTCCACAAGGGAAGTGGCACAGGCTGAGGGGGGTGGCAGGCCTAAGAGGATGGGATGGGTTTGAAGGGAATGAGGGGGGATGAGAGGAATTTAAGAGTCTGCAGGAACTGGGAGGGGTCTGGGGGTTTGCCAAGGGCATGGCAGGGCTGAGGGGATGGAGGGGGCCAGCAGGGAGCACAGAGGGATCTGGGCCTGCGGCTCTGCCAGGCTGTGGAACCAATTCCAGAGCCTCCACTTTTGCCACAGCTGCCCTGAAGTCCTTGAGAAGACCCAGGACTGATGAGAACCAGCGGGGAGAAGCTGAAGGCCACAGCAAGAGCAGTGAACGGGGACCTGCTGCTGCCGCCCGAGACCCTGGCTGAGGCCCCAGGGCCGGTGAGGCAGGGTGGGCGTGAGGCTGGCGTGGGCTTTGGCCGCGGGCACTGGCCGGCTGGGCAGGAGCGGGCCCTGCCCGTGCTGGGGCCGCTCAGCGCGGCTGCCCCGGCCGGCACAGGGGCTGTCCTTGGGCAAGGCAGCTGTGCCGGCAGGGCCCGGCAGCGGTGCCGGCTGTGCCGCGCTGCCGGGGGCTGCGGGACGGTCCCACCGGGGCTGCGCTTGCCACAGCCTGGCCCTCTGGGCCTGGTTTTTCTTTCTAAGCCTCCTGGGGAGGCTCTGAGATTTCTCTTCCCTGATGGAAGTGCAGCTGCTGCCAAGGGAAACGTCCCGATCCTGACTCAGTGTTCCCTTTGCTTCCCAGATGTCCCATCTGCTGTCCCCGTCCAGGAGAGCTGCTCTGCACAGGAGGAAGAGACTGAGGGAGAGCCTGGGAACATCGGCGCCTGCAATCCCTCCCGATCTAGTTCTAGTTCTAGATGTTTACAGCTGGACTAGGAGAGCTAGAAGTATATGGATATTTACATATGTAACCTGATATTTGTATAGGTGTATATGTATGTATGTTGTTACATTACATCTGTAGTCATATTTTCATATTTGTTCAGTTGTGCAGCTGTATAGTTCTGTTGCTGGGCCTGTATGGATTTTTTATTGGTCCATTGATAGTTGTATGTTTATAGATAGGTTTGTTATGTATGGAATGTATTTTTCATGTTAGGTGTCATGATATATGTAATACATAATTAAATCTGTATATTGTTATGGTTGTATCTGTGTTTATTTGTATTTTTATATATATATGGAGTTGTATAGTTCCATAATTTTATTTATTCTGGATCTGGGATTCTTTAGGGAGGGATATCAATAGTTCCGTATTCGTATATGGGCTGTACAGTTATAGTAATATGTAATAAATTACATTGTTAAACTTCATATTTGTGTATAGTGAGTGGTTGTAGAGGGTTGCAAGAAATTAACGTTTTTAACTGAAGTTGATCTCTGTATATATTTACATAGCACGATTGTAACAATAAATTAGTTTTCTAAACTTCAACTGATACTTGTATGTTGGTAGATTGGCAGCGTGGGTGTATCAATTTAAAATAAATGTCATTTTTAAACCGAGTTGCTTTTTGTGTATGTGTACATTAGCAGTGCAAGTGTAACAATCTGCAATAAATTCGAAGTTTCAACTGAAAAGGTAGATTTGTGCTCTCCAAAGCAAGGAGCAGGTGTAAACGGGATGCTGCTGGAGGATTTTGGCCACGAAAATCCCCAGCCGTGCCCAGCAGATCCCCCAGCTGCAGCCAGGCTGGGCAAGGGAACGGCACATTTGGGATGGCAGCAGAGCCACACGTTGGCTACAGACTCGCTGCAGAGGCCTGCTGAGAAAATGGGACTCCCCTGAGCGTAGAACTGCAGCCAGGAGCCACCCGGCAAGGAGAAATCCACCCCCATCCCACCGGGAGCTCTTTAGGGAGCGCTCCAAGTGCCCCTCTGAAGGTCATCCTGGAGAGCAGCAGCAACCAGGGATCCTGAGCCAGCTGCGCTGCCTTTGGCAGCACTTTGGCAAAGGGTCTGGAGCAAGGGCGAGGGAACAGTGACTCTAACTGCTGCAGGGCAGGGATGAGGGAAGGGCCACTGACCCAAGGGCTGAAATGCTCCAAAATCCAGAAGGATGCTGGAGAACTGGGAAGCAGCAAGTTCTCACAAGCGCTGAAGTGATGGAAGCCCTTGGAGTGAAGTTCCCTGAAGGAACTCCCAGGGCAGTTGCTGCTGGGATCAGCAGTACCAGGAGACAGCAGGATCTGCTCATTTTGCTGGATCTGTTTCCAGGACACAGGCTGTGATCGCCCTGCTCACACAAACCCCGTGCCCATGGAGCCTGCAGGGTAAGAGCAATGCCGTTCCAAAGAGAGGCTTTGCAGCTGAAGTCCACCGCCCTCATGTTTAGGGAATGAATGCCTCCCGTGCCAAAGCACTGGCAGGTCACCAGGGCTCCGTGAGGCAGAGCCTTTAGAGGGGAAGAGAGATGAGGCACTCACACTCCTGAAACTCTTTCAGCTCTCTTAGTTTGTGGAATGAGAAAGAAGAAAGCTGAGGAGAGGAAAATGCAGTCCTCTCAGAAAACATTGGGACAAACAAGTCTTGTGGGAAAAGAAAAGTAAGAACTTTGTCTTGTTTTCATGGGCTGTGTCTTCTGCAGAGGAGACAATGGGATGTACAGCTACCAGGAACGGGAATAACTGCATGGAACTGTGCCCGTGCTCAGCAACTCAACCCTACTGGTGCACTTTGCAAGGACACAGGCAGCAGCATTGCTCTTCTACAGAGAAGTTCAGCCATAGAGTATAGAAAAGAAAAAGTCTTCGAGAATGTTCCTGGGTGTTTGATCTGACTGAATGACACAGGTTTCAGTGTAGGTTTTCTTTCTTTGACATCCTGTGCTACAGGCAGCAAATATAAATAAGTAAGCATCTCTAAGCTCCTAAGCTGCCTTTATGGGAATGAAAATGTCTGCAATTGATTTCCTCTGTTCATTCTTTCATCTTACCAAAACACACCAAGTATGGCACCTCCTTGCACACAGCCACTCCTGGCTTTTGATCTGTGAGCAGTTGGAGGGGCGATGAGTGCTGAAAAATGTTTCCTCCTACTGTATCCTCTTTGCTGGGTGGAATAGGAGGATAAGCCCTCCAGGCAATGGCTTAGAAAAAGATCCATGCAAATACTCTTCCAACTTGGGAGAGTGAAGACGTACTGCTGTCCAAAGCCTTCTGCCCACACAGCAATCAGCCCACGGGTGTGCCCATGCACACCCACCCACCGTCCTTGCTCTTCTCGGCATCTCTGGGCTGCTGTTTGCACACAATTAGGGTGAATTCAACTCAACAGACCTACGAGTGGGGTGTCCAGCTTGTCACGAACGCTGATGTGGCAAGGCACAACACAGAGCTCTCAAATCACTTACATTATCACACGTGCTTTCTTTCCTGCTGGGGACTGAGGAACTCTTAAAAGCACCAAAGATACAGAAAAGAGCTGCAAAGAATTGGCATCTTACTACTGCTGGTATCCTCAGGTAGGAAAACTTGTTGATTTTTTTAAGATTGCAACTTTCCAAAAACTAGGAAAGCTGCTCAGCATCAGTACCCCCCTTGTAAATGGTTTTAGTGACTTGGTGAAACTGGAACGTTACCTTTGGACTCCATCCTTGGTTAAAGTCACCTGCCCTGACCTGCAGACTAAAGCACCACCCGCAGCAGAAGCTACGTCAGTCACTTCTCTCAAAAAGATGTCTTAAATTTGCAAGGAGAAAGGAAACACGTCAGAATCTATGGATGAATGACAAGACTCGGAGAAATAGTTCCAAAGCAAAGGGCTGCAGCTTCTCTGGGACACTCCTCATGCTCCAAGGCAGCTGGGCTGCCCTGGCTGCCCAGGACGCTGCGCACCACGGGCCCCGCAGAGCTGCGCAGCAGGGAGGCAGCTTCGGGCACCGCAGCCCCTGGGCAGGAGCGGCCTCCTTGCTCTGTACGGCTGCCTGTGGGCAAATGCAGCGTGCCGGCCTTCTGCTCTTGGCCCCAGCCCGGCCTGGCAGGGCTAATCCCATTCCCTGTCTGCAACGTGCTAAAGAGGGACTTGTTCGTTTCCAGCCCTCCAGAGCATTCATTTGCAACACAAAACACTGAAGGGCTGAGGCCTCAACAACAGGCCCTGAGCCAAAGTTGCCCTCTAGATGGCCCTTCCGACCAAATATTCTATGGGTCTGCTCCTTAACCAGGCATTACCATCAATGGGATCTGTGCATCCCTTCATTCAAGGAACGTGTCTTTACCTTTCGGCATCAAGAAACCGGACAAGGCCACATCTGGCCTCAGTTCCTCCTTGAGCCCTGGACACCCACAGAAGAGCTTGAGGATGGAGCGGTCTGAAATGCAGCTCCTTCAGAGTTTAAACCTCCCTTTATCAACTGAACGCACCCCAGCCTGTCCCAAAGGGAAAGCAGGCAGGAAAGAGGAGCTCCTCTCCCACAACAGCAAACCCTGTCCTTCCTTAAGTCGCACTTGGAGAGCAGAGGCCTCAGGCTGTTCCTCAGTTTGGGAAGGAACCCAGGCAAATGGCCTGATTTGGGAGGGCAGCAGAGGCAAGTTCCCCCCAAAAAAGGAAAAGATTCTCTGGAAACAAAAGATTATGGCAATAGTTCTGCACGAAAAAAAAAAAGAGGAATTTCATAAGTTCCCAGATGGAAATTCCTCCCCCAACACAACAACCACTAAGTCTCTGTGGTGTGTCAGAAGCTCATAAATGTTCCTGCAAGGCTTGGATACACATCATTTGTGTCCGTCCCCCAGAGCACAAGCAGCTCCCCAACAAGACTTCAAGTGACCAAAGGACAAACCTTCCCCTTTCACCTCTCCACACCAACTCTAAGGAGTCTCTTTCCATTGCAGGATATACTTCGTGAGTCTACATTGACAAGAGTTGGCTGCAGGAGGGGCTTTCATTTTAATTGAAGGGGAGTAAGATAAATGTGTCTTTACTGACTGTGTGATTCTGCTTGTAGATAGGGCCAGGAACTTACAGACAAGGAAGTAACAGAAGAAACTCTTAGTTCTAGAAAATGTTACTAATCAACATGGACTGTTGCTCAGCCAAGGCCATGTTAAATACCTGAACCTGTAGATACAAAAATACTGCTAGCAAGGATTTTCTTGCTATTTTCTAAGTCCGTGAGAGACTTTTCTCTCTCACAGAAGAGGTAGCAGGGAATGTAAACAACCAAGCCACCTGCAACCTTGAAAAGTCTTGTTTATAGTATAGTAGAAAAATATTTTGACAATGGATGTTTTAGGATTTTAGTCAATCACCCCAAGGGGTGGCTGATCCTTTGTCCAATTAGACTATGAAGAAGAAAGTCTATAAAAGAGTTTGTAAAATAATTAAATAAATCAATCTTGCTGCACAATTCCTGCCTGCTGGATCTTCTCTCCTCCTCCTCCCTATGCGGGACACGGTGATATACCCTAGGGCCCAGGCCTGCGGTAATATGAACCTAGAGAAAAAGAACAAAGACTTAATAAAACAATGAGTAAGCTTTTTCTTTCTTTTATATAACAAAAAGGGGGTGCATATTAGAGGGGAGCATAGTGTAGGCGATTTGGGAAATCTGTACCTTCTGAGTACCTCGGCCAGTAGGGAAGAGGGAGATGCGGTTGGGAACTTAGCATAAAAAGGAAGCTGCATCCCCCAACAATTTGAGAGACCCCATGGGAAATGCCCATGGCCTCTCCCTTTATTTGAATAAAGCTGCAGGACTGCTCTGTCTCCTTTTTGGACATAAACCTCTGGCATCGTGGATTAATTTTCCTGACAGATTCTTCAGGATTCAGGTTGTGAGGACAACTCACCAAAGCCATGGGAGGCAGGAGGAGAAAAGCAGAGCTGCACCGCTGGGGAACCATCTGTGTATTTGCAGATTTCCTTAGCTCAGGGGCCCACATGCTGTCTTTTGGAGTGTGCCCTTGTCACCTCAGCAGTGCTCCCAGGATGGAGGCCTGGCCTTGTCATTGTGCAGGTGAAAGAACTGCTGCTGAAACAAAATCTTATAAACGAGGCATGGACTTCTTGGGTGGAGTAAAAGTCTGCTCGTTTATTAAAAAGAAAACCAGGAGTGGAGACTCGAGGTAAGCCCAAGTCCCACTCGACAACCCAGAAAAAAAACAAACACTGCGACGCGCAGGGCGTCCCATCAGAATCAAGTTCCTCAGGAAGACCCCTGGGGGCTGAGCCCCGGAGCAGTTCTTTTAGTCTCTCTTGATGCTGTGATTGGTGCAGCTCAGATCCTCCCTCTGATGGCCCGTTGTTAGGGTCCTCATTGGTGTTCAGTTCCGTCAGTCTCTGGGGCATCGAGTATTGGTTTGCCCCCTAACCAATAATTCCCCAAAATGTTTACATTATAATTATTAAGTCATCTTAAGAACATTCTAGAACATTCTCCTCTTTTCTATAGACCCATTACTTTCCCCCATTGGTGTCACCATCTAGTGGGCACATAGCAACATTACACCCGTACAGTCGCAATAACAATTAACTCATTAACTGTATATCCCCAATCTTTTAACAAGCAACTTTTAACTTCTTCTCAACCAAAAAAAAGAAAACTTTTAACCATTTATTACAAAAAGGCAGAGAGAATTCCTTCCTGGCTTTGGAGCCCCACTAGACAGCACTAAGGGGACCCATTTTACTGGGCAAGCAAGGCAGAACAGTGCCACAGCCCTAAACACAGATGCAAAGTATCCTTGTGCCCATCACCCCTGATCTAGGAGGGCTGCAGAGAGGACAAACTCTGACTTTTAAACCAAAGGGAAAAAACTTGTGCAGGGCCTGGCCTGAAAGGCTCGGGTGTGATGGCATCTCACTGTCCCCAGGGAATCATGGCAAGGTGTCAGGAGCCGGGATTAGAGATGGCGCCAAGGACGTGTGATGCAGGTGGCTGAGGGAGAGCAACACGGAAATGTAGAAATTGAAACTAGGGAACAGTATTTCCTTTTTTCTCCTGACAGCGTGTATCTCCAGGGATGGAAGGCCTGCTGTGTCATCACAGGGTAGAGGAATCTGAAGTGCAGATGGTGACATCACCGAGAGCTGGATTGTGACCTCACGTCCCTCACTGCTTATTTTGGGGTTCCAAGGAGGTGGAATGACTTTTGTGCTGTCACTAGGGGTGGAGGCTGGTGTCAGAGAGCAGTGGACTGTGACATCACGGGGGGATGGATTGTGACATTGTGTCCCTCACTGCTTACGTTCAGACATTGGCAGGGCCACTCTGGCTCCAGGCTGAACTCCTACCAAGCAAGACTGCAAGGCCGAGAGGATCAAGCCAGGCTTCTCTGGTGCTGGGTGCGGCCTGTTCTTGGCAGATCTCAGTGCCAGTCCTGGAGCTGTCACTCCTGTTTCCCAGCCCTGCCTGGCTGGGGCAGCCGGGCAACGTGGGCAGTGCAGAGCCCAGACATGGCCACAGAGACAGATGGCAACTGCCCCATCTGCCAGCACTCTCAGAAGGATGTGACTTCTGCTCTGCCCTGCTGCCACCGCTTCTGCCTGGGCTGCATCCTGCGGTGGGCACACAGAAATCCCTCGTGCCCACTCTGCAGGACACCGATAGAGACTGTCAGGCTTTCTGACCACACAGACGAGTATCTGGCAGCCCCCGAGCAGCTGCCAGTGGCCACCAGCCAGGCAGGGAGAGCTCCCGGCCACCTGGGTGAGAACAGCCCCCATGGCCCTGTGGTGCCCCGTCCAGCTCCTCCACAGGGGACACTGAGCAGGGCCTCTCGGGGCTGGAGTTCCTGGGTGGCCTCCTGCCCAAGGTGTGGGCCGGACTTTTCCGTGGACAACCGCAGCTGCTGGAGCCCATGTGGCCCTGGCTGCATCAGAGGCTGGAGGGGATATTCTGGCGCTGGTGGTGGCTGGTTGAAGCCACAGAGAGCTCCATCCTGCACAACCTGTGCGTCAACGGGCTGAATGCCGAGGTGATGGTCCGTGTGCTGCAGCCTGTCCTCGAGCAACACATGGCACCACTGGTGCATGGCGTCATCAGCATCATTGTGGGCCAGTGCCGTGAGGAGGCCCAGAGGCCGCTGCGCTCTGGTGCCGTCAGGGACGGAAACAACGGCCCTGTGGCCAGTGACAGTGCCAGCTCCAGCTCCAGCTCCAGCAGCTCCCAGACCAGCAGCTCCTGGATGGGAGCTCCTGCCAGTGGCCCCAAAGGCTCTGACATGGAGGAGGAAGCCGGCATATTGGAGGCTGCCTTCCCCGGGGGTCCCAGACACCCCCCACCTGCACCTGTCCCCATGGAGTGGGACAGGCCCCAGAAGGAGCCAGTGCAGGAGGTGGTGACAGCGGCAGATCTCTCTGCCCAGGGCAGCAGCTTCAGCCCCTGCACCCCTGTCCTGGGCTGGGACCGATTGCCATGGGGACCCTTGCACCCCGTTAAGAGAAGGGCCCCCAGCCCCCAGGACTCTCCCCAGCCCTGCAAGAGACCAATGTACTGGCAGCTCTAGAAGGGCTCTTGCAACTCTTTACTGAAGGAAAAGGAAATAAATTGTTCTTTCCCTCACACAGTCTCTGGGCGGTGCTTTCTCCCTGCAGGGCAGCAGATGCCAAAGGCAGAGTGCGCAGCAGAGGCAGCTGGTCTCCACACAGGACCATGCCCTCAGCCTGCCTCCAGTGCTCCTCTCTGCCCAGCTTCAGCTCTGCTCTGGTTTCTGTGTGCTGCATGATGCCGAACAGGGCAACCTGCAGAGAGTAAATTTTCTGACAAAAGTCTGTGCTAACTTGATCCTGAATCATAGTTCTATTTCTATGTCCCAAACAAATAAAATTGTTTCAGCAACAATTCATTGCTATAGATAATATTATTGAAAAAGAAAGTAATGGCTTTTGCTCCAGCCGCTATTATATCTTGGAAAAACATTTTATAAAGCAATACTTTTCATTTCCTAATAGTACAAATCCCGGAGTTGCCCAGTTTGAGGGAATTTGCTGAGATTGTATGTCAAGTACATACACTACCCCAGGAGAGTAGAATAAAAATGACTTGTTGCAAAAAGAAATTAATACAATAGTGCTGAATGGGAACTATAAATCTAACGGGGACCCAGAGGTTTGACAACAGAGGGATCTATTTTGTTGTTCAGTTTAAAAGTCTGCAAATTTCTGAAGCTGTATCGCCTTGTAAGAGGAGATAAGAACATCACCTTCTCAGGATGGAGGAAAAGTAGTTTTAAAAATATTATTCTTTTATAATATTTTAGAATAAAAGGCAAGAAGAGAAGCAACTATTTCAATTTTTTTAAAAGAAATATATTTTAAAATAATAGGCAAAGAGAAGCAACTGTTTTAACTCTGTAAAGAAAATTCCACCAGCAGGATGGAGAATGGACAACTTAATTGTCAAATATTGCCAGTTTTCTTTTGTTTGTTCAACAAATTGGAAATAGAGTTATTTCTCAGACATTATTTTCTTTTCAGAATCAACTCTGCTGTGTTTCTCAAAGGGCTAGGAGGGTGTACTCTCTACTTTTGAGGTATAAAGAGACTGGCATTCCACCTGATAGAGAGATTGCAGCACTGTCTGTAGTGGGTTGTTTTTTGGGAGGTCCCTTTCTAAGGTGTTCTGTGGAGTTTGGTGTTGGGGTGATCATCCCAACCCATCAGAACAGGGTGTGATGTTTGTTGCAAATTCTTGTCAGGCTTAATAAAGACATCAGAGAGGTGTCAGAGAGCTCTTGTGCTTAATTGCCTTAGCTGTTTTAGCTCCTGCAACAGCCCACTCTTTGGACGCAAAAATTTTGCTGAACAAGCTCTTAAATCTTATGACACACTTCTCAAACGTGCTAGCTAACGAGCTCTGGGTTTTTACAGTACACTTGATAAGTTCCCAGCTCCTACAACAAACTTCTCAAAGGTGCTGGCCCACGAGCCACAACACACGGCCACAAGCTCCCCACTCCCATGGCAAACTTTAGGACCAAGTGTGGAGCAGAACAGGACAGCCACGCTGTGCCCATGCAGAGTGAGGGAGGAGAGAAATAAAGGCAGAGAAGAGAGAGAAACAACAGAGAATATCACCAGTTCCTAGATCCCATATTCCTCCTCTTCTGTGGATGGTCTGGAGCTGGGTAAACAATGAGAGTGAAAGAGGAAGAGACGGGAAAGAGAGTGAGGGGTCCTGATCTGCTCCCTTTTACAGCTAACCTGCTGCAGCCTCTTATGTAAAGTAGATTTTTTGTGCTGTTTTGTCATGCATGCACAGCCAGCCCTGATTCTGCAAGGGACAGCCCTTCTTCCTGCCTGCAGTGGTATGTCTGGGGGGAAGTCCATGGCTGCACACAGCTAAGTCAGGTTTAGGCAAGCATGGCCTGGGCCAGTTAGAGAACAATTGCCTTCACCAGTCACAAGATGCCCTTCACCATCCCCTCTCCAAGTCATGGTGGTGCAGGTCCCAGTGGGGCTGAGATGTAATATGGAGTGAAGGGCTAAAACAAAATACCTTTCTTCCACTGGGGCTGCTTCAGCACAGCCTTGGAAAAGGAGAGAATGTCCTACTGGCACAGGAGAGAGGTTTGTGACCTTCAGCACACTGCAAAAGCAGCAGCTTGAAAAAAGTATTTTCACCCATTTCCACTGCCAAAGGCAACTAATATCGGTCCTTGCTCTTCAACTATGGTTCTACATTAGAAATCCTCCAAAAAACTGAAAGAAGGGGAATCTTGCCCAGTGGTAATTTTGAGTTGTTTTGGTTTTTTTTTTCAAGTTAAGACTATGTCACAAACCTGGTTTATGGTGACACACAAGTAATCTGCTTAGTCTGACCTCCCATGTCCATAATATGCAAGTTTTAAACTGGGCAAAGAAAATAATCTATAAAGAAAATAAATTAAAAAGACTTTGTAAAAAAATAATGTGTGAAGTTGGAGAAAGAAGGCTGTCTTTTGACTACAGAGGTGTCATACAGGGCTCTTCTGACTGAATGAGTATAGCATCATCTGGTTTCCACTGAAGTATTGTAGATGCTGAACGAGCTGGCAGAGAAGACAGTCAAGGCCGACACCCTTTAGTGCCAAACCCCCGTCTTTCTATAGCGTGATTTGCAACAGAGAAATGACATGGTTGGCCTATTGATTAACCTCCCACCAAAATGGAGGTTGAGAGACTGGTTGAGAGAAATAGTTCTCATTCTCCAAATATTATTCTCACAACATCCTGCACCTGCAAATAGTTTACAAAATAACAATCCGTCTCTCAGCTAGTTTGTGTGAGAACGGAGACTTTCACAGGAGACCGTAAAAGGTGGAAAATTTCTCTGCTAGCTCTTTCAGCATCTACAAAGCATCTGTTGAGAATGCAGAATTCATATTCTGCAAGCTTTGCTTCAAACTTGCTATTTCTGAAGCTGCTCATGCCAGTGAGAACAATCAATTAGGTATTTTTGGAAAGTGAAAGACCTGTAATCTCTTGGATAAACATCATCAATCTGAAATCCAGTTAGAATCTACATAACTGACATGGTTAGTCCTGGGGTAGGTGCCACATCAACCGTGAATGTTTTGCCTCAGAAGTCTTGAGAAGTTACAACTGAAAAGGTAATTTTACAAAGGGTTGCTTTAAGGAATGAATGGAAATTATCGATGATTTTAGGTTTGGTCTAATTCAGACTTTCAACATTTCAATTCATATTCAACCATTTACATACATAACTTTGTTTCAGCAGCATGTGAAAACTGGTTTGTTATTTCTTCTTTTCACTGAGGATTGCTTATTTTTAGCAAGGGGAGAAACTATTCTTCATCAGAAATTTTTTCAAAGAGATTTAATAGTGTCTGTGTATCTTTCTTTTGAAGACCTCCAGCTCCCCTTAAACTCTTTTGATTTCTGTTTTGCATCATGGCCAGAGGAGGCTTTCAAAAAAGATGTATGTAAGTAGTCAGCTGAAGGGGGGTTCCTTACAACCAGCTAGCCTCATTTGGATTTCCATATTCCATCTGTTGCTCATAGCTGTCCTACTGTTTATCATAATGTCTCTACATTACGATGCACAGAACTTGCAAACTTATTCTCATGTTTGCCCTAAAAAACCAAGCCCTGTGGCCTCATCCCCAAAACCTCTTTTATCACAAAGTGACAGGATCCCATTTATTTCCGACTCTTTCAATTCACTTCTTCCATTAGGACTGTCAGAATTATGCTTTGGAAGATTTAGGTAAATCCAATCAAGCACCTGCAGGACCATGCTAAGAGATTATCCAGCATATCCAGTGTTGCCATAATTTGCTGAGTGAACTACTGAAAAGATGAATCCTACATTGAACAATGAAGGAAGTACCACACTGGCAGGGTGAAGTACTTCCTTTCAGTTGGCAATAAACTGGTGGTGTTTGATAGACATTACCTTGAAAGAAGGCCAACCTTCAGCTTGGTGAAGCCTGTGGGTATGTAATCCTTTGCCCAGGATTATTTTCTGGAAATATCTGCGGGAGCTTCCAGAACTCTTTGAAAGTTAAGCAGACACTTGAAGTAGAATAAGATCTGGAGTTTCAAAGCATAACTGGAACGGGATGCGCTGATTTTTGCACCAGTTTAAGGATGAACATCTGGGTTTCATTTGCAAGATTTTTACTCTGCACAGTCTTAGGGATAGGGGAGTATCTTCTCTGACTCCTTATGGTCATCATTTACTTTTTCCTTGCAATATTTGCTGGTAACACACAGTTCAAAACCACTGCCTGAATAAATGACTATTTGTAGCAAGGTCAGAATACTTGCTCTGTTCAGTTTCTTTTCCTTTTTATTTTTTTCCCCAAATAAAACAATTAAAAATTTCTATGAAGGATGTTACAGCTGTTAACAATGAAAGGGGAAAATGCAACCTAGGAACTACAGCCATAGCTGTCCAACAGATCTGAAATCTCCACAAAGAAAACAAACTTTGAAAGGTTCCTCCCTTTTCAACAGGGCGGGGTAATACATGCAGAGAATAAGCAGAGGATCACCACCAACTGAAGGCTTACTGTATTTTATGGGTATTTCCTCATGTTCACGGTCTTTCTAGACTCTTTGTGTCAAACTTTGGCTTCAGAGCACACCCTCGTGAGCACTGCTACTGCGTAATTGCTTTTCCAAGCATTAAGTAAAAAATTTATACTTAATTGTATGTACTTTATTTGTTTGGAAGTGCCCCAATATGGGCGGCAGTAGTTCTGAAGCAATGAAAGTGTAACTGATGCTAGTTGCCTTTGATTTTATTTACGTACTGATTAATCTGTTTACACAAAGATGCTACTCTTCTGGCAAGCTTCCAAGCTCAGATCCAAAGAAGAGATGAAAATTAACATTTTCTGTGCCCAAACAATCATCCAAGGTACCTATTTCTGCCTCTGAAGTACCAGCTTCTACTGCCTGTTTACAACTGTCTTTTCTGTGTATCAGCAGATCAATGCTGCAACAAGAAACATCACTTTAAAGGCCAGATTATCCACTGACAATGTCAAGTAACGCTTTTTAAGTTCTAGTCAGAGTAGAAGCTGCCTGGAGAAATTCCTTTGGACAGCTGGAACTTTCTGCCCAAAGAGCTTCCACACCTCTGAGCTGTCAAAGTGGAAAGAAGTCACTCAGCCACCTAATTTGGAGCTGGTCCATTGTGTCCAACAGATTCACTATCTCGTTTGTAAAAATAACTAGAAATTAAGTTTCTGGAGCACTCAAGCAACTAATTTCTAAAGCTCATCAAGTGTGCACACAGGTATATCTCTGATAGTTGGTAATAGCACGATTATAAATTACTATTTACAACTCAAAACTTCAGTCCCATCTTTCTTGCCACAGAGGAGATTAAATAAAGAGCCTTATCTTTTGCTGTGAGGGGCAGGTTGTTAGTCTCAGATGCTCACAGTGACTCAGTTCGCTTCTCAACAGATGGAACTGTCAACAAAAAAGCAGCTCTGACTCTGTAAAAATTGTTCAGGCACAACGGACTGGATTTTCATGGTGAAACCAACCTCCAGAGATGTCCCAGCAGCATACTACATCATGACAGGAAAGCAGAGACAGTGGCGTGCACACCAAGAGCCATTTGCTTCCATCACAGTTACAAATTAGCTGGACAAAGTTAGGTTTACCCATTTCTCTGTCTGCCTACATTCTGCTGGAGGTTCATGTCTCATGCACAGTTCTGACACCTGGAAGGATGTCAGGCTCAGTTAAAGGAAACTCAGAGGATGTGGCTGTTTTCTACCAGCTCACGTGTTCCAAAAATCACTGTTTTTGTGGAAAATGCTACTGTACAGGGTGTTTGAAAAATGGTATTTCACCCAAGGCAAATCTAACGAATTCCTAGCAGGGGAAAGGCCTGGCTGAAAAATATATTAGTTTCAGATCTTTTTGTCAGTTCTGAAATCTTTAATTCCTTTCTTCTCATCTTCCTTAGTTCTATACAGAATTGGAAAAAACCCACCAAAACCCAACAAAAACAACGAACTACTCCTCCTTTTTCTAGGTTTGCTAAAGATAACCCCTTCTCTTATCTGATTTAGCTAATCAAAAGTAATTTTATTATAGCAGCAGTGCTGTTTTTAAGAATCATGGAATAAAAATTATTGAGTTGGAAGGGACCTCAAAGCTCATCTTCTTCCAGGGACACCTTCCACTATCCCAGGTTGCTCCAACCCCTGTCCAACCTGGCCTTGAACACTTCCAGGGATGGGGCAGCCACAGCTTCTCTGGGCAACCTGTGCCAGGGCCTCACCAGCCTCACAGGGAAGAATTTCTTTCTAACATCTCATCTAAACCTGTCCTCTTTCAGTTTAAGATCATTGCACTGTGTTCTGTCACTATCTTCCCATATAAAAAGTCCTCCTCTCTCCTTTTTAAGTCTGGATTTGAATCACACTCTGCTGTTGCTGTTGGATAAAAAGGCCGACAAACGTCTTTGCATATTCCGTCCTAATCTGCTTCATGTCTCCTGTGCTAATGAAGGCTCTGGTCTAAATGCTCAAAACAGTATCTGTCGCAGTGACCGCTGCTGTCCACTGCCCAGGCTAGCTCCAGCAGTGTATGGCAGGAGTGCGGAGCAGCCGGAGGCACAGAGCTCAAAAGCTGCTCCTCTGAAGCCTCTGCTCTACCCAGGGGAGCCAAGGCTCCAGGCACTGTGGCTGTCAGCAGCCCTCAACGAAGAGAAAGATAAAAAGTAGCAGGGAGGCTTGCCACTGGAAAACAACTCCAGTTTTTCGAAGGAGATCCACGGTGTACAGGCAACAGCTGCAGCGCCGCTACACCTTATAAAGAGGGGTGGAACAGGGGGAGTAACCCAACTAGGGACCAATAGGTGGATGAGGAAGGAGGGACGCCGGAGGGAAGGACTCGCATCTGGTCCAATGGTCTTGGTGGGTGGAGGGAGAGGGGTCACATGCCCCAATGGGGCATCCAGGTTTAGGGGATTTCCAAGAGGGGAGGTATCCGAGGGGGGTATATCTCAGGGGATTGACAGGGACCATAGAAGGTAATTAGGGAGGGCTCGGGTGACAGACACAGAACAGTCCAGAACTCCGGGAGGGGTTTGGGTGGTTGATAGGGAAGGTGCCAGAACAAGGGGAGGGGATAACCATTTTTGGGAGCACCGGGGGAGCGTCTTGGATCTGGGACAGACCAACTGGGAGTAGAAGTGGGGAGGGTAGGGACGAACCATTAGAGTATAAAGAACATATGAAAGTACAATAAAAACATTGCATCACCACAAGTATCTACCCCCGTTAAAGCAAGGGTTTTTTTCTAAGAATTCTTTCAATAATTACTGTTTTAGCCTTTTTCCAGGTTGCACCTCAGCTTTAGGGACAGTTTCTGTTATTAAGGGCTAATATTTCTTTCTTGAAAGAAGTAGTTGTTGGGGAGGATGAAAGTTTGCTAAGAAAGTTTCACAGGTATGTAGGCTTGGCAGAAAGATCTCTGAATGTAGAAACTGGGGATGAGATAGAAATGAAAACAAATTTTGATATAGAATAAAAGATGTTTTGCTGAAACAGTGATTGATGAGTAACTGAGAAGGCAAAGGTTGGAGATGAGTTGGAAGGAGATTTTTAGGAGTAGGACAAAGGTATGTGACTACAAACAAAGACATGTTTTTCACCAAGTAAATAAGTCTCAAGAAGAGCATAAGTAAATAAAAAACAGGTCTTTACCAAAAAGAGAGATATGGCAGGCAAACAAGAAATGCTGATGTAGCAAGAAGAAGAAAGGTCTGAGAATTTTCCATTATAAGCTTAAATTGTAACATACTTACTCTTGTGATTGGATAATAATGACTATAATATGGTAATGGTAGTAGCTATGATAGGCTATAGGCAAATATAAAGGTATTGTGTATGGTGCTTATTGGTTGATATGTGTTAAGATACTCCGCAAAGAAAAGTATAAGATGCTTTGTAACTTGAACAGAAAGTGGCTTCAGGTATGCCTACAGCTGGAGCTGGCAGGTGTAGGGCTGGCTCTGGATACCCACTCCCTGAAATGCTGTAACTTTGCCTATGCAATAAACAGCTTTCAAGAGAGCCGCCTGAAGTCCAGACATCCTTCATGAAACTTTCTCCTATAAGTAGTGTTGTTTTTTTTTCTAGAAAGTTACTGCATGCATTTTGCACTGTGAAATGTTCACATGGAGAAGTAATTCATGGAATTGAGAACTAGGTGAGAACGTCAGTTCCTAAACTGGCAAAAAAATGAAGTACTCACCAAAAAAATGGTCTGCTCTAGGCTTGGGTGAGTGATGGCTCAGTCCTGATAGCTGAATATTTTTGCATCAGATATTAACTGAAATGTTCATACACTTAAGTAATATAGTTCATTTCCTTGCTATAAATAAAATATGTTTCATAGATGTTGCCCCACATAGGTAAGGTTATCAGTCACATATTTTGATAACTGTAGTTCCACTGGGATGATATGTTCCTGCATTTGTCCTTTTATCACATAATTTCTTCTTCTCTTCCATATAGCAGAAACATCTCTGTGAACTTCAGCCTGTTAGAACTATGAAATGGTTTTGGTTCTCGTCATATAGTCATCCTCTGATTGTTTAATTACTTTAGGCACCAGTGTTCTGGAAATAGCTCCTTAAATCTGCTACCCTACTAGATCTGTTTTCTTAGCACCATCTTTATATTTGTTCTTCATCATATCCATTAGGCGTGGTATTTGGAGATGTGATACTTGCACACAAAGGAGCTAGGTGGCTCAGCCTGATTTCTGTTGATAATTTCTATTGATTTCCTGGCTGATTCTTGTTTCTCACTGCTTTTTTTTTTTTTTTTTTTTTTTTGGGATATAGGCATGGCATGAATGCTTGCTACGATTGTTTTAAGATTTGGTAGCATAATCTATTGTAGTCCAAGTTGAGAGAAAATTTTCACAAAATTCCAGGCCACCTGATACCCTTTCCTTGCAGGTTATGCCCTGAAAACAAAACCTGTAAAAATTAAAAACTAAACCCCAAACAATTCCCTCTCCCCGCAAAAAAACCCCAAACCCCTTCCAAAAACTAAAAACAAAGCATGAAAAATCTTGCGAAGGTCCATGTTTGTATTCTAACTTTTGTATATATTGGGCAAGATAAGTCACTGCTGAATTCAAAACTGAGCAAAGGATACCTGTATTTTCATCAGTGCCCATCGCTTGAAATTAAACAAGAGCCGTTCACTCTTCTGTGTTCTCCTTAGAGCAACATCTGATACTGTGGATTTTCACATGCTGGGGTTTTTATTAGTTTGACACAGATGGACTAACGTACATTGATAGCAGGTTCTCTGTGTGATATATATATTTCTATTTTTAACAAAGAATCTGGTTTATAGAATTTTTACATGGCTATGGTATCTCTGTTATTGGGACTTAAGCATTATTGCTTATATTAAAGCTTGATTTTGATCCTTTGTACCTCTCAGGAGCTTTATTGATATTTCTTAGTGGATACTGGACAGATTACTAAGACATGGTACAAAAAAGTATTATTTGTGAAAACTGATTCTAGATGTAGGTCCTGGAGATTCCATTAATACTCTTCCCTTAGAGACATCATATAGACCATAAACTATTTTTAGTCAAAAACAGAGTACTTACACGCTACTCAGATATTACTTTTTTTATGAGGTTTTACAGCCAAACTATATGGTTGCAATAATACTGTCTAGCTGCCTGGGTAGGTTTCTAAGTCATGATATCAGATGTTATAACTATTTCTCATAAATCTGAGTATTCAATATAGACCCAGTTTCGAGCAGAAGCTGTGTGAGTTATTGCCTGAGAATATTTTGGAAAACTCCAAAGAGCCTCTATGTCTTTTCTTCTGTTTTCTGTCCGAGAGAGCTCGAACACTCAGATGTTTTTCCCCCTGAAGAGCCTTTATTGCATAACATCCTGACAAGACACCCTTTCCTGGAGCAGAATTTTTTCCTTGGGAGTGCCTGCATTAAAACCTGCATTGCAGAAGCTGCTTTAGTTGAGAAATGTGAAAACCTTCCTAACAGTTGACTGTTTTCTTCTGTCAGCTCTGAAAATTCCTCCTCTGTCATACAAAAAGTCTGGTGCTTTCCCTTGCACTGGGATGGGAAGGCTAGCAGGTGCTTTTTCAGTGATTTGTTTCAAGCAGCAGTTCTGTTTACAGAGCGCTGTTCTTTTACTGTCTCTCCCAGATGTGCTGCTCAAACCAAAGTAAGGTATACATGATACCAAATACCTTTCTTTGCATTTGTCACACTACCAGGCTGGCTGTACAACAGCTGGGTTTGATCACAATTCGTACAGGAAAAGATCATCTTCTTCAGACCAGTGGTGTGTCTTGGGATGTGTAAGAGCTCCTCCATACTTGATCCCTAAGCACTGCCTAAAAATATACATCAGAATGTGCTTTTGTCAGATTACTCCTTCTGCATCTGCCTGCTAACACCAGGCCTTTGCAGAAGGACCTTTAGTTGTTCTGTATGTTCTGTACTGACTGATAAGCCAAAGTCCTTCTTCTGTCAAGTTCATTTATTGGACCTGTACTTCCTTCTGAGAGCTGGTAAGGCTCATCCACATCTTGTGTGTTCTGATTTCTGTACTCTGGTGCCTGCACCCAAACCTGCCTGGACATCTAGCACTTTCCAAGTGGTTGCTGTAAGCTCTTCCTTTACCACTAGATTGACAACTAACTTACCCAGACAGCTTAATAAAAATACCCAAGTTTCATTTTTCTGCCAGAGTGACAAATTACATTCCTTCCCCTTCCACCTCCAGATTATGATGGATGTGCTACTTGGACAAATCTTTTGTCAGATAGTTCCATGTGACTCAATCAGTGCAGTTAGTCTTGTTTTGAGTTCAGTCACCCTTGGAAACTCCAGACAAGAAAAGATGGTTTCAAATGACTGGAAACTGGTGGTGGTTTGCCGCAGAACAAACAAACAGACATTCCTGCCTGTTCTATCTGGATAGTCAGTCTCTCCTTTTGATTTTTCCTTTAGTCCTCCTCACTTTAGTGGATGACCTGAAATGACATTGCATTATTACCTCGATTTTCCAAAGCTGTGCTCAGTGTATCTCTTTTGTTCAACCCATTTCAGAGACAGACCATGGGCTTCTTCACAGCTTAACTCCATATCTTGGGTAATTACCTCTGCAAAGGCTAAAATTTAATAGTATAGAGGTGTATACGTGCAAAGGTAGAGCCTTTCCTCTATATTTTATGTACTGTCTTCTCATTTATTCAATGCTATTATCCTGCTAATACTCACTGAAGGGTGTTTACCTACATCTGTAGCAAAAGCTAGGATCTGCAGTGTCTTCTATGACTTTATCTTGCCTACAAGGATTTTAAAGCAAAATGCCCTACCTATTTCTATGATGACATATGAGGTAACAAAACCCAAATTTTACCTTAAAGAAATTAGGACTTTTAGAAGCAGAATAAAACATATTTAATCTTTTCTAATAAAATATCAGGAAATGGGTTTAAAAGTTCTTCTGCATTTCTGCTGCTGGGCTGAGAAGTGTCCTATAGCTGTGGAGTTCTGCAAGTGTAGTGGGATTTTTTCTTCCCAGTGTTTGGGAACAGTTCAAGAAATCAACTGGAAGCTGCAGTTTCATGATGATTTCTAGGTGTTATACTTTGTAGCCCTTGCATAGTCATAAATCCACTTGGTGCTTAAGGTTGAGTGTGTATATACACGTGCATATGTATATATGTATATATGTGTACACATATGTATATAGATATTTACAAATTTTGTTCAGGATCCTTTAAATATCTGCTGTAGATATTTCTCATGTGGATTCCAGCTTCTGAAATTCAGATCTGCTGCATAGGAAATGAACTTCAGAACTAAAAAAAAAATAAAAGGAAGAAATATACATCCTGAAACTGCCAAGACTGTACTCTTAACACCTTTCATTTTTGGGCCAGGATAGGAATTATCCATCATTCAGGATTCTGAAATTACTTTTGCTGGACCTTTGATACCTCTTAGGTCAGTCTCATGAGTTCCTGCTCAGCCGTTTGTTGTGTTGTCTGTCACCTTCATAACTAACAGAATAAATATGGGATGGCTCTTCAGGAAAGAGGAGTGAAGATTAACAGAAAGCCATGTAGTTTTTGAAGATGCTGGGTTTTTATCCCTTAGGTTCTTCATTTATATGGCAAGAGCAATAAAACCTTTACAAAACTACAACTCAGTTTTCCCAATAAATATACAAAGCAGTAAAAGAACTTGTGCACTTTATTGTTTTTTCAGCCTAGTGGAATGGCTGATTATTACCCAGAAGAAAATTCCTCTGGCAGCTTTCATTTTCATCCTGAAAGTTTCCCATATGATAAAAGAAATCAAGACTTCTGATAGTAATTTATTTACATACATATCAGTATCTTCTAGGACTTGATTTAATAAATTAGAACCTCTGGGCTACTAATTCAATGTCAGTAGCTTGCAGTTCCTGTGCATTAAAACAGGAATTTCTTCCATTATTCTCTAGATATTCAAGTTAGTTAATATGTCAATGTGTTTATAATTAGTAATTCTGGGTTAGTTTCAGATTCTTTTTAGAGTAACAAGACTTTTAAAGTGTTTAACTCTACTCATTTCCTAATTACTGAGTCCTTGTTGCATTTCTGAGTTAACATCTGAGTAATATCAAGTCTGTATTTCCAGTGGATTTATAGAGTTAAAACATGTAGCAGAGTCTTGTTCTTGCTTGGGAATACATCCCTGGATCAGTCCAGTGTAGGGCCTGGGCATAAGAATGATTTTTATTAGGCTATGCCATAGTTGCTATAAAGATAGCTGATATATCACAGGAGGCTGAGAAATATGTGAGTAAATGGTTATGGAGGTGCAGTGATAATGCCAACAAAAATAGTAATATAATGTAATCAAATATTCTGTATTGTAGTAAGATCGTCAAACAATTTTTTTTTTAAGTTCAGAGTATCTATGTTTTATTGGTACTAGTTTGAAATACAGAGACAAAAAATGCCTTGGGATGGATGAACCGAATTTCTGAAGAACTTAGAGTGCATGAATGTCTGAAGACTACCAGAGCATTATTACAGGGTGGGAAGCTGTGTTGTGTGCACGCGCATCGTGTTTGATCATTTCCGCGTGTCTGTTCAAAAGAATGTCTCTGTGAGGAAAAGCCCTTAATAAAATTAATGTGGCTAATTACAAGTTGTCTTGCAGTGCCTTTTGTCACCAAAGGATGAATGTCTTTAAATGGAGGGAGGAGAAAGAGGCACTTCTAAATTGTATTCCCTGCTCATTGCAGGAGGGCTGGACTAGGTCCTTTCCAACTCAAAATATTCTGTGATTCTATGACATGTATTTTTTAAAAGTCCTGAGCAGTTCAGTTGAGAGGCTTACTCTCAGTGAATTGTCTCACCATTTTCTGAGATGTGGTACAAGCAGGAACAGAGAGACCTGTTGGGGAGTACACAACCTTTTCTCCCTCTTCCACCAGAACAAAATTTGGAACTTTTTTTTTTTGGAAGATTGATAGATTTCTGTTAATGGCTTATGTAGAGAAAGCGATATGCTGCTACTGAAAATATATTAGCACATTGATATTGACACTGAGTAACGTGGTAGAGGAAGGAAAATTTAAACAGGGAAGAAATGAGAAGTGTTAAAAGTGAGACTCAGCCTTGTACCTGCAGGGTGAAAATTGGTGTTTCACCTCTTGGTGTCACTGCAGCATTTGATATTTGCAGTTATTAGCCCATGTTACTGTTGGATGTGACTTTGCTTTTTTTTCTGTGGTTTGTAGTCGTTTTTGCTTTGGAGGCTTTTTTTTTTTTTTGCCTTTTTTTTTTTTTTTTTTTTAACTGTAGTCACTTCAGCTGTTTTTTAACAAGTCAGGATGAAAGGTAGCAATTAAACTGGGAGCTGCTAATAGCTCTCAGATCTGCCGATTAATTTTGTCGAGCCTTAAACCAGCAGTGTGAAGCCTCAGGCACCAAACTGGTTTGGAATGAACATGATTCAGAGATGGCTAGGAATTACTCAATTCAGGGGTTAGAAATCTGTCTAATCTTTTGTAGTAATTTGTGAACTTGGTCAAGTCCACAGTATTCTTCCCCTTACATCTATACCCTTTCCAATTCTTAAAAAACGGATGTCTTCTGACACTTCTACATAAATCTTCTCTCTGTGATGTGGACAGCATTTCACATAGAACCTGTTCTCTTTAAAATGCTATTCAGACTCTAAATTTATTTCAGGCAGTGATTTTCTCTGTGCTGTGTACAGTGCATATCATACCCAATGCCTCTGGGCATTAGAGCTAAATTTTCTCTGAATTGAAGAAAGAAATAAAGGAAAGAAAAATAGTTCTACACTGAACCAAGAGCATCCTAAAATAGAGGCTGATAGATGAACATGTGCTGTACCAACGACAGAGCAAATACGTTCCTTGGTGTCCCTATGTAGCTGGCTGCAACAGATTCTTTAATTTGCTTCTGCTCCTTTCTCTGCTATCTTTTCTCATCTATTTTGTCTCACTGGCCTCATCTCTTTGTTGAACATACATATTTTTGTGTTTTTTCCTCCCTGGTCTCAAAGTGAAAAGCAAGAATGAAGCCTTTAGCTGAAATACAAGATAAATATTGTGTGTATCAGGTTTTCTAACAAAGTGATTCCTTTGTTCTTAGTTGGAAAGGACGTTGTAACCCTTGTCTTTAAAGCTTTGCAGTGTTCTGGCAGACTGTCAGTGAAGTGTTTGAAAGCACTGATAGTGGAGAATTTCTGCCATCAGACAGTGCAGGGGAGGCTGAAGAGTGAGTTACTTAAAACCCACTATGATGACCAGTATTTGATGTAAATACAATTTCCAAATGAGAGAAATGAGGCAATGTGGTACTGGAAAAGGTGCTGCGTCTGTGAAACTGGAAAACTAGATAAAACCAGAAATTATTCCAGCTCATAATCTCTCAAGAGAAAGAAGCAAGCAAAAGAAACACCCATTTACGGGGTAAAATGCCAGTTTGTTTTCTCTTGAATCAATCAAATCAATTTGACTGCTCTTCCTTTACAGCCCTGCAGCAATGCAAGGTAATGTGGCTTCAGAGTGTGTGTAAAGATCATGCCAACAAGGAAAACTGGTCTGTTGGGTCTTTATTCCCACCTCTGCAACCCCCTTCCCACTGAAAGGCCGGGAAGGAAAATTAAAATCAATTGAAGATTCATTATCCCCCCTCTCTGGGTAGGCAAAATGCATAAACACATGTATAGAAATAACAACTGCTACAGCACACCAGTGTCATGCATTTCTAAAAGTCACACAATACTCAAAAAGTTGTGATACTTGCAGCAAGTTATACAAGCAATAAAACTTGGTCATTTACACCTTAAGAAATACATTTTCAGGGAAGAAAATGGAAACATAAGTTGATGTTTGGATTGAACAGAATTTTGTCCATGCTACAGAACCTTTTTATCAAAGAATATAGAATCTAATATTGTCTCCATATCAAAGCATCAGAGGCAAAGCAAGAGCCTTTCTGATCTTGAGCAGCTTTAGTCAAAATGACCTTGAATCAATCTGAATTATTTTAATGTGTCACAAAGCACATAAATATAAAAGTAGGTACAGGTATTGTCCAACTCTGCTGCAAAGATAAATGAATGAAAGACGAATGTCATGAGAATATTAGATTATGACTACTAAAAAGTGTTCAAAAGCCTTGAAGCATCTTTAAAATTAGAGGAAATGTGTCACTAGGAAAAATGAAAATTGAGCAGCTACAAAATCGACATCAGCATGTTGGCCTATAAGGGTCTTAATTACTCTAATTTCGAAATGACATTGTCACACTTTACTTTGGGAATAGGTTTTAAAAATACAGGACTAAAATTTCTTCCTGAAATAATTTAACATAGGTGATGATTATGAATGTTACAACTGCCCTGTTAGCTTGTCTGAACTCCTGGAAAGACTAATGTGAAAGCACAGGTGCATTTGTGCTCAGTATATTTATACTGAATTTATCATGATGGTGTCATTGCTAAACCACTATAATGAAATAAATTACTGGGGTAAATATTCTTGTCCTTTTTTTTTAAGAAATAATATGGTTCCCAATGAAAAAATAAAGTCAATAAGCACTATGCAATGCAATATTACATTTCAAGAAATGTAGTTATTATTAAAAGATAGCACTTTTTTTTTTTAGTGGATTAGGTAACTGGAGAGAGTAATTGCTTTCCCATTTTCTCCTGTTCGTGATTCACATGGAGAAATATTTTTCAGGGTTTTTTCCCTTTTTTTCTTTCCTTCCCCCCCCCAAAATTTCTATCTGTAGCTGTACATTTGGAATAGTTCCAAACTGTGCCAAGGATTTCACATGGACTGAAGGGTTTAATTCTCTTAACTCCTCTGAGTGACAGTTTTTACCCCAAACTATCCATCATTCATTGCTGGCACCCATATACACACAAATTCTTCCCCATGCTGCTGAAAGTGTTCTGCAATGTCTGATCCAGCAGAAACTTGTGGGAATAAATATGGACAAATTGATATGATATTATATGATATATCACATTATATACATATGTTTATATATATACCTTAAATATGAATATATATAATATGCATATATTCATACACAAATAATCAATATGTCTAGGCAGCTAAACAAAATAAGGGGTGTGTTTTGTTCAGTCCTGAGAAAATTCAATTTTACCACTGAGACGCCCAACAGCATAAAAGTCATCTTCATTTCCTAAATTAGCTATGTACCTGGAGTGATCCCATTAACAAGGCCAGCATGCCTCTTAAATTAAGTATTAATTAAACTTTAATTAAGTATTCATTTAAATCAACAAGGAACCACAGTACCCATGAAACTTTGGAGGCTGTTTTTCTGAAACGAGCAGATTAAAAGTTAGAAACTGAAGTAAACAGACATGATTAACTGGAGTTAGCAGCAGCCTCTGAGCCTCTCCACTGAAAGAGGTTTTCTGAAGGACCAGATTAACTTGGGATGCTTCCTTGCCTTTAGCTGACTTTCTAACAAGTCAGCTATATAGATAATATAGAATGTTATAAAGCACGGCAAGCATGGTAGGCTGTAATTAGTGATAAAAGCATTATGCTGGTAACTCAGTTAAAGATGCAGACCAAAGCACACAGAACTTTAGCTGTGGGTGTTCTTACATGAGTTGAGATGCTGAGGCTGAGTGTACTTTTGGGACACAGCTGGGATATCACCTCACCCACACAGCCAGATGTGTCTCTGGGGCAGAGGAGTGGGAGTGCATCACTTTATTTTTTGAGTTCTGGGAAGTAAAACCACTGTTTTCACATTGTGGCTGTCTCAAAACCTCACTGGAAGGTCTGGGAAAGGGCATCAGGAAAGCCTTTCCTTGTAGCAAAGGATGGGCACTATCAAGTGTGCGAGGTTTTGAGGATCGGGGTAAGTATTTGCGCAATTGTAAGGTGGGAGGCTTGGCTGCCTCGTGCCTGGTCTCCCAGCACAGTCAGCAGAGTGCACAGACACAATTTAGGATGAGGCACATCTTCCAAGACTGTACTGCAGCCAGCCAGACTTTGTGAGTTATGTAGGAAATGGAAATAAGTCCCAGCCCCTCGTTTCTGTGGAAGTGCCCTTTAGTAGAACAATAAACACCTCGAATATTTTGGCCATGAAAACTTCTTTTTACTTTGCAGGCTATGGTTTAAGATTCCAAAAGGGGAGGAATAACCCTTTTCAAACTGAAGGAAAATATATTTAAGTGACAGGGGATATGTCACTTAAGAGACTTGTGGAAGAAAAATGAAGATTTCAAAATCAAGTTTAATAAACGTGTTTCTTGCTGTCAGTGTGTGTATATAATAGCTCTGAGACAAGAGAAAATGAGACTGCACAACCAAGAGGAGAAAAGTGTTTTAAACTCTAATCCTATGAAAACAGACATAAGGAAAAAAAGATTTTGCATAGACCATTCTCAGTCTTCCATTTCAGCTCCCAGCCCAGATGAAGACAGTATTTTTAGTAATGAAACAAACAAAACCCTCAGGTCTGTGTTCAGAAAAACTCTAGAGGTGCTCTAGAGCAGGGAAACTCTTTCCCTTCTCACAACCCAGTGCTACAACTGCTGCCAAGGGATCTGCAGCCCAGTCAGAGCTGCCCAGGCAATAAAGGCACCCTCCAGGCCCTACATCCGGGGGCTGATGTGTTCTAGGAGGTGCTGGCTGAGCTATCATTGGGACATAAATCAGAGGCTTGCCTTTCCAGCAAAAAGGTTCAGTTTCAGTAAAATATTTTATGTCCTCCTTTTTTGGAGAAGAACTATAATTTTATATATTTTGCTTCCCCTCAGAAACCGTATTTGCAGTCAGCAGGTCTCATGAAAGGAAAGGGAAAAAGTAGGAGGAGAGAGAAGAAGACAGAGAAGAAAAGAAAGGAGATAAAAATTATTTTTGAATATTTACTGAAATGACGTTCTTCATCAGCTTTTTTCTGTGTGCTCCACTGGCTCTTGTAAGCCATATTTCCCAACAGTTTTGTCTTTTCTGAGAGTGGCTGTTCTGTGGTGCCTAAAGAAAAAAAATAAGGGGGAAAAAAAAGCCTGTGCACTTCTCAGTAAAAAGCATCCAAGCTTTGTAAGTGTAATGAGAACAGTGGATGAAACATATGGCATATCCTCAGATCTGAACGGAAATGTAGCAGAGCAGACAATACTAAATTAGATATGAGAAGTTCAGACAGGTATCAGGAAATGAAGAGTGGATTACATTTTTTCACCTTGAACCAGATGAAATACATTTGTTTATCCATCTGTGTGTTAAATTATTTTCCAGCCAATCTGATCAGAATTTGTGTCTGGGCTATGTTACAAGCAGTCATGATTATTCACTTTGCCTACACCTCATCAGGACTTCTGATGTGTGATATTATACAAAGCAGATTCAAGTTTTCAAATATTTTTTTCTGGTCTCTCAGAGGACTGCAACAAATGCAGAATTTGTAGGATCCTAAATCTAAATGAATCAATCTTTCTCAACCTGACAACCTAAATTGAAACAAGTTCTGTGGCTTAACAATGTGGTTTTCAAAGCTGGGTAAGTCAAGGGGTTTTTTTAATTTTTGGCTGATGCCATTTGTCTTTCAATGAAACCCATTTTCTACCATGCTCTGAATGAGGGAGAAGAGACTCCATAGCTGATGTAGATACTCCTGTTTTCACTGGAGCCAGCCACTGGCCGACTGCAGTTATCTGTATTTAGCCAGGATCTTCAGTGCAGCTTCATGTTGATGGCAATCATGAATTGTAATTTCGTGGAATTTCTAACGGAAACATTAGATAAATGAAAACAAAATTCTAATGGAACATATTTAAAGTGAAAATAATTTGAGTAGTTGAAATGGTGAAGCTGAAATTTGGTTTAATTTAAAAAGAATTTAAAAGAAACCCTCCAGAGTACTTCACTTAAAACTTCCCTAAAATGAGCTGTTCATTATTTCTTGATTTAAACTCAGGGCTTTACAAACACTTTGCTCATCATTAACAAAGCAAAAAACAAACCAAGAAAAGACCCAACAAAAACCCGAAACCCAAGAGTTTTAATAGTTCTTCTGCTAATTGAGCAGTAATGCAGTTGTGTTTACACAATTTGCTGAGGTCAATCAACCACTGTAGGAGATCTAGTGCAGTGTACAGGATACATAATGGAGACAGAAAAAAAGTCTTAAATTACTTTGAAGATTTAAAGGGCTTTCATTCCATGGTGCTCAGAAATTCACTGATGGTAGTACAATAGCAAGAAATACTTATTCATGAAAATTTAGGCACAACTCAGTTCCAGTTTAAAAATTAGTTTACTATTGACAGCCAGCTATCAGATTTTTGTTTTGTAGGCATGATACAATTTTTAAGCAAGGATCAAGTAAGTAGCTAAAAACTAGTAATCAGCCTGTTCTTGAGGCACTTTTTATTTGACACATGAAATGATTTAGAGAAAACCTCCTTGATCCCAGCAGGTTTGTGCGGGTACATTTGCAATTATAGTCAAATCTCTCTTTTCATCTTTTCAACATTTTATTTTATTGCACCACATAACCTGAACAATCCCATTACACCCTGCATTCATTTTTACAATTTTGGTTTTTCATAATTAATATGAGCCCCTTGTGTCATGACCTTGTTCTTTATCTAAGCAAAAGGCTGGAAAGAGATGGTTGCTGAAGACAACCCAGCTCCCTAATTGAGAAGAATCCAGACTTTGCAGTCTGATGGATTCCTTTAATTAAGAGGAGGGAAACCCATACATTATTCTATAATATAGCTGGTTTAGAGTGGTTAAACAGACTGGAATTTAACTCTGAAGTTCTTTATCTATTGATTAATACACACCAATCCTCTTTAATTCCTTCAGCTGGGCAAGAGCATTTGTGGTTAATCACTGCAAATGTTGTGACGCAAAATCCCACGACTTTTTGAGCACAAGAACTCAGAGATCTAGAAATTCCAATATTATTTTATTACCAAATTGCATAATCTCTGCAGCCAAGCATAACTGAGTATGAAGGGTCATGACTGCTTTTTATTTAGGAAAGCAGTGACCTGGGAGGACCAAGTGCAGACAAGCCTTCTCTGAGGACTAGCAAACAGTTCTGAGCAAGGAGCAGGGAAATAAGGAAAGAGAGACTCTGTTTCTAAATTGTTGAACTGGGCTGCAGCACTGCAGGATGCAGATGTTTCTTTTGTCTGTGATAAATCTCAGTCTGTTTAGCAGCTTCTGAATTTCTGGGGTGAAATGCTACTTCCACAGGAACTTCTACTGATGATTTTGGGTTAGACTGTCAAGTTAAGGACTGATTCAGAGGACTGGTCTGACAAGACAAACCTGTTCTATAAACAGTGTCTACTTTCCATAAACAATTGCTGTATGCTTTTGTTTCCTATTCTTATGGTATAGATTCAGGAAAAATAAAAAAGCTGACATACTCTTTCTGAGCCTTACTTCACTATATCTTATTTATTTCTACCCTGAGTACACCTAGAGAGTTTCGACAAGAAGCCAAACGTGCTTTTGGTAACCTCATCACCATTTTTTAAGAAAGGGGCCTGAATTGCAATCTACCTAATAGGCCATAGCAGTAACCATTCCCATCAACCCCAAATGTAGCTATTTGCAGGGCTTTTTAAATAGGTGGGTAAGTGATGCTGTTTCATTGAATCCTCATGAATGGTTCTTAGACAGTATTAGACTAGTGAGGGCACAGGCAAAGACAAGTCATATGGCACCTGGTTTAGGTAGTAATAACCCGACATTCCTACATTCATAAAAATTTCCTAGCTAGATTTCTTAGCCCAAGGCAGGACAGAGAGAGGAACTGGGGCACTTGGGACAGTATCTGACACCAAGAGCCAACCTGAAAGCATGCTTAGACTAAGTATTTCCAACTCTTTCTTTGCTCAGGCTAAGACCTGAAAAACAGCAGTGACCAATCATCCACATGTAATGCTATTCTGCAATGACCACACTGGTAAGGTCTAAACACAAAAACTTGATGTTTTCAAAGTGCCTTCCCTTTCTTTTTTAACTCCTGTTGTGGTTTAACCCCAGCTAACAGCCCACCCCCTCACAGCTGCTCACTCACTCCCCCACCAGCAGGACTGGGGAGACAACTCCTTCCTCCTTTTTCCCCTCACTTTGTACAACTGAGCATGATGTCACCTGGTCTGGAACATCCCTGGGGTCATCTGGGGTCACCTGTCCTGGCTAGGTCTCCTCAGCAAGAGGAGCAGAAAAGGCCTTGGCTCTGTGCAAGCACTGCTTAGCAGTAACAAAACCACTGTTGATACTTAATGGCTGTAAAACCAAAGACTTTCTGCTTTCAGTTTTTTGAGTGCCTGCAGAGGTTTAATAGGAAGGTAAAGAGACAAATGAGATATCTCTTTTCTCATACAGCTGGAAAAATGGGCAAGTTTTCATAAGTGCAGACTCTGGAGTTGGAAGTAGATGCAGAACATTTCTAAAGTCAAAGTCTAAAGGCAATCTGGTTGAAGTTAACATGCTTGGATTTCCCAGTATGAGTGGTATTTACTACAAGATGCATAAAAAGTTTTGCAAATATTTACTACAATGTGGACAAAAAGTTTCATCAACAGAAGTAAACCCATTCTTATAAAGTGTCCATAATAAAACCATACATTTTCTTTTTAATATTGATTTATTGCATAACTTTTTAAAAGATTTTGTTCTTAATGAAACATTCTGGATGAAGATATAAACCTAAAATACAGAGTCTGTAAGGTATAGAAGACGATTTTTTTTTCTTTGTAAAAATATAATCTTCTTTCTGGTTTGAAAGTGATATATCATTATCATTTGTATCATAGAACTCATTGGAGTGAAAATATATATGAGTAAATTCATGTCACAATAACTGGTAATCAAAGTTAAAAAAACAGAGAAAGAGGAAACTTACATATGAATTAAGTGTACAGTTTTTATTCTAGATATTGTTTACCCCATGACTGAACATTTCCTTCACTATTGAAGATGTGCTCAAAGTTCACTGAAAAGAAGTAAGAACCTGGGTATTTTACCAATAACTACATGTGAGGTCTTTTTAATATTCACCCTATTTCTAACAAGATCAGGACAGGCTGCCATTTTCCTGAGCTGCCACTACTGTATGGTACTAAAAAGATGCATGGAATATCTTCCCACCCACTTACTTAAGAGTATAATTCATTGCTACAGGATACTGGGGATTAAAAAAGGCTAAATTAATTCAGAAGATGTTAAGACAAGTTCACAGAGGGCATTTGCATCATGGATTGGTGAATGCAACAGTTGAGATGCAACACCCAGTTCAGAAACGCCTTACATGCCAGAACCAGGAGAATGTTCCTGGAGGAAAGATCATTCCATGTTTGCTCTTTTGTTTCTGCTCTCTTCCTGGGGGCCAGCCCATGGCAGCTGGCTGGTAATGAGCATGGAGGAGCATATGTTCAGATCCAGTGTCTCCTTGCATCATACCCATACTTGATTTTTATATTGTGAAAGAATGAAATGTAGTGAATTTTATTTTCAAGGCAAGTTTTACTGAGAGAGCAGTGTTGCTAAGTGTGGTTGATTACACTGTGACTATAATTATCAAAATATGAAAGAAGGAAAACCAAAGAAAGAACTAAAGCTTTGTTTGTTTGTTTGTTTTTCACTCCTTCTTCATCCCCTGAAGGTATTTTGAAAGTTCCTTAAATAACAGGTGAGTGCAAGGTTAGCCTTCCCTCAGTGATGTCATGACAGATTTGTTCATTCAGACAAACTATTAATGCGGAGTATGGTAAAATATAGAGAGAAAGTATAAGTTTTGTCCTCTCTAACACCCAGAAACAGCCTGGATCTACAAAACAAGAGTGTCAGGTCTGTCTTCAGAAGTCTGCTCCCATTGCAGGCCTGCTAAATCAGAGTAACACTTCTGGATGTACCAGTTTAAGAAGTAATGGGAAAGTGGAAAAACCACGGAAGGGAAAATGTGCTGTGAACAAAATTGACCATCCACACAGCTGTCCAAAAGAAGACCATGGCTTACTCAAGACTTAGTACCACTGTTATGTCTCCATTCACACAACTGCAGCCCCAGAAATACGTGCAGGATTTCATTCTTTTTGTTTGTTTATAGGTCCATCCCATCATGATGATATCTAAAGTGGTGGAAGTGCTGCACTGACTGTCTTGGGGTGGCTTTATGATGTGTATCCCATATTGCTGCCCTATGCCCAGAAATTAAATAAGTAAATAAGTAAGTAATGAGTATTTTGGACCAAACCACTACACTGATGAAGGAAGAAAAAAAAAAGCTGGATTTTCTAGCAAATCAAATTTGTAACAGACCTTTGGAGAGTGGCTCTACATATTACCTTTTCCTGTTCTGCAATCAATACTCCTGCCTCACCATGGCTGCACCTCAGGTGCTCCGTGCAGGAAATTCAGCTGCCAGATTGCTCCTGCTGTTTTACAAAAGGCCTCCCACTCTTCACTCTTCCTTCCCAAGCTTTCTGTTCTCCTTGGGCATATGTTGCCATTCAACATGAGTCAGAGTTTCTTGCACATGGGGTTATGGAGTTGTGCCACTGATGCCAGCAGCCTATTCTGGCTGCTTCCCTCTGAAGGCTTTTGGGAGATGTTTGCAATGCTGCATGCTATTGCTTTAAATCCAGCTACTACTGAAGACATAAAATTAGGAGATGCACAAATAATGCTGGCAAACTGAAAATAGCTGAAGGGTTGAAGCAGGATGCTGGTTTTTTACGTGTTGCTGCCTACAAGTATTTCCTTCTTGTTGTTAAATAGCCCTTGCCTAACAGGTGCTGACCACCATTTTAAAAGTAGACCTAAACCTGTATTTATTTCTATATTTTATGTATTTATATGCCTTTATATATTTTGTATAAATATATGAGTATAAATATTATTACTGAGGGTTTTTTTACTTTCTTTTTATTTATTAAAAATTTAGCAAAAAGCTAAGGGTTGTACATGTGCAGAAAAGAACTGCATACTCTGTGGGGGAAGTTGCAGGCAGAATACAGACCAGGCTGAGGGCAGATATCACCTCAGAGTGAAGTGCAAAACAATATATTTTTTTGAGAGCCTGCAACATTAGAAACATTAAAAGATAGTAAGGTAGCACTCTTTATTGTCTTCAGAGACTCTCATCTGAATGGAACAAAGAATAAGACATGTTTTTATAATACAGCCATTCAATTAGCACTGAGAGCAGCACAGCATCCAAGTTCTCCACCCATTACAAACCACTTTCAGGATAATGAGCTTTTCAGACTGCCAAAGACTTGGAGACGAAACATTTCACATCATATTTTTTGCAAGAACTAATAGTCTCCAAAATGCAGACAATGTTATACTCAGGAGGAACAAATATCTGAAATTTCCCCAAATAGCAGGAAGAAATATTCTTGGCTGTAATAACTAAGATTGCTTGTGGAAATCCCAGTATCGTTATTCTGGAGAAGCAAGACCTCATATGGAATTTGCCAAGCACATGTCTTGAGTCAGGCTCCTCAATTATACAATTCCTATCTCAGATCAGTTCCCTAACTCAAACAAACAGATTATCTGTTAGTATAAAGAGGTAAAAGCCTGGACTCCAGTGTTTCCCTAACATTGTCCTCCCTTGTCCCCATAAATTTTCCTTTATTGTCTGTTCCTGCTTAGTTTATCTTACAGGCAATATGCTGCATGGGTATCACATGTACAAGGAATCATCCTTTTATAGTAATTTATAGTCAATCATCTCAGGTCTACCTTGGGGAAGTTCAACATCAGAGGAAAAAAAGTGAAATTTAACTCTTTTTATCCAGTAACTATGCAACTGTAGCATGGAAGACACTGACCCTTTTAGCTCTGAATATTTTCCTCAGGATTAGGCAATGAGCAACTCTTCTCTGGTGTAGATTAGGGTTACTAATTGCATTACTTCTGGTGTCTTGTTATGAAGTATTGAGTGAAGTGGCCTGCATAATTTTATTTTCTTTGTTGTTTTGAAATCAGCTCTATGGTAACAGCAAAGGCAGACTGAGACAGAGTATTAGTCAGAGAATGATGAATAAAGGAAAATACATTCCAATAAACTGTTCCCCCCTCCTGCTCTCTCTTTCCCTACCCAGAGACTCCTAAAGTAAATATGTAGCTGCTCACACTAGAGAAATATTTCCCTGGTAAAAACAGAACCACAGGAAAAAAATACTTTAAAAAAAAGATTTTAAGAGACCTCTGGAAATGATCTCATCCTACCTCCTTTTTGGAGCTGCCCTAATCTCAGTGCTAGATCAAGCTGCCCAGCCGGATTTGGGAGCTCTCTTGTGACAGAGGTTACACAATGGTCTTGGCAACAGTGCCTAGAAAATGGCCTAATATGGATATCCAATAGATGGGAGCATGGTGTTCATTGCCATTTCTGTCAAGGCTAACTCTTTTCAACATGAAATTGTCCTTAATTCCCTGGTAGTCCTGAGAGAAAGGGCTTCAATCTAAAGGTGTGTATTTATGAGCCCATCCCACGCACCACATCCACTCAGTGGTGCCATTTATGTCTGGTCCTAAGTCACTCTTTATTTCAGCCCCCGGGGTTGAAAAATAACATTTTCCATGCTCTGATCTGCCAGGAATTAGCTTCAGATGTCCTGAGACCAAAGGAACTGACTTTACATCATCTTTTCAAGAAAAGGCAATTGGAAGATTTTGGGGAAAAATGATTACAAATTTTCATGTTGGAATTACACCAGCGTTACCATGTATTGTACTCAGAAGCTGTCAAATGCACAGAGTTATTAGATGGGGTTTGTGCGTCTTCTACAATAAGCTTTCCAAAAGCCTGTTACAAAAAAGCAGCTCAGTTTTTGTCTCACTGAATTTCACTTCAAACAGGACTGACCAGAAAATAAAAAAAAACCTCAGAGGAAAGTTATTATTCATATTTTACACCCTATTTCCAACCTGTAGCACTCTGAATGGTTCAAAGATGTTTTTGTTTCATTATCTTGGCCATGGCATACCATAGAAGAAAATATTTCCACAAGGAAATCTGAATATGGGAAACACATGGGTTCTGCTGTGGTAAAGAAGAATAGGGGGAAGCCCATTTTTCAGGAGTGAACAATTAAGGACTTTGGCAGCAAAATTGCAATAATTTCATTTCTATAAGAGTAGAAAGACTTGCTTTTACTTTTGAACGTGTGAGTTGGGCTCCCAGTACAAGCCACTTAAATTTATGATCAGTGCAGGATCCAGAATCGTTAAAACATACCAAAATTACACAGTTTTTGGAAAATTATGTGTACTTTTGGTTCTCAGCTCAATAAAACTCCGTAGTAGTTCCCTCACTACCTTGAACTCTCTACACAGATTGCACTTCTTGTCTTCCCTTTGAAATAGTCTTTTAAAAGATATGTGTGTATCAATTCAAGAAAAAAATGAAAAAAGAAAAAGAATTGTGCAATTTATTTTGGGAGAGGAAATGTAGGGTTTTTTAAACACAGTAATGCTAAAGCAGAGAGGAAAACCGCTACATTCAACTATGGAGAGAAATGCAAATAAATAATATGATAAATGCATATAAAAGGTCTCATCTTTGCTGCAAGGACTGATAAAAAATACTACTATTCCACCCAGATAAGGACTTTCATTTGCTTAAAAGGAATTTTATAAAATATTATTAAATTAGGTTCATTTCAGCAATTCACTTCTTATGCAATATCATGTTTTAAAAGGATAAAATCATTAATTTGTATCTCCAAAGATACAATTTAACCATCTGAAATGTGGCTTTAATAGTGCACTCGCTGCGCTTTCTCACTCACAACCAGCTGTCTCTTAATGTGCAGCTATGTGCAGTCTACCAAAGTAAAATGATTTTTAAAATCCTTTTTTTAAAATAGATGATTTAAAAGGACCTTTTTTCACATGATAATTAAAAAATTGCCTATCTCCTAGTAGTCCCAAGTAAATAGGCTGAGACTTTCAAAGCTGCCCAAAAGATACATAGATCCAATTCCCATCCAAATAAATCTGATTTAGCATTTAAAATACCTCCCACTGAATATCTTTCTGCTAAAAAGTTTTGAATTTAAGCCAAGCTGCATAAAGTACTTTAATAAGAAACTAATTTGAGACTTCAGTAATAATATATTTTCATAAAGCTCAGTAGACTTGCAGACAGCTTGTAAGTTTGAGTTATCACTTCTTTGAACTCCTTTTGAAGATGATATGGAAAACAACCCTAATAGTTATTAGTATCCTAACCACATTTAAAATATCAATTAATCCTTCATTAGCACTTCACATTTAAGATTAGAAAGTGATAAAGCTTCATCTGTCTCATCCATTGCTTTTGCTGGTGAACTTCAGGCTGAAGTAGAAGTATACCCTTTCTTAAAGACAGGTGTGCAGGTGCTTTTGTCAATTTTTGTTCTCTGAGAGCAGAGGTCAAATATGTTCCAGACAGTGTGGGATGCCCTCTTGCTTCAGCAGAAATAAAAGATTGAAGTTTTTTGCTAACAAACTGCAAACACCACATTATGGAATCTTTTCCATTAGTCTAACTGCTGCTTCAATCCATCCTGGTTTTACTTTGCTGCCACTGTAAGAAAAGTTATGTTTAATAAATAATCTTTTCTGGGATTACATTTCTTGGCAAAGTACCTTCTTGTTGTATAATGGTTGAAAATTTGGTACAAGCAGCACATCTTTACAGATTGTGGATAGGAAGGACAAACATTTCAGAGCAGAAAGATGTTGCTGGTCTTTCAGTTCCTTCTATGCAGAGCTGCAGAAATTGATATAGTGCTAGTAGAAATGTGATAGTAATGTAGAAACTAATTTTTAACTATTTTTTTATCCAAAGTTCACCTTGCATTTGCATCTGTCAAGCTGAGAGCAATTAGATGCTGAGCTTAGTTGTACTCAGGAGTGCATGACATGAATATAAAAAATTGTCTGAGAAAGTAAAACTGCTTTCATTCCATGGTTTAACAATCCCATTGCAAGTAAGTTCCACATAAGAGGATTTTGGAAAGGTGATTTATGTTTTTGTTAGGTGCTTAGAGTTGGATGGGTTCTTTTTTCCTCTAAAAGTTGGAAGTTTTTAGCTTTCCTTCTGCCCCTATCTCCACATCATTCTTTTCCCCACATCATCTCAGCAGGTTTGCAAACACAAACACTTGTGTAGCATTCAGTGGATTCAGCTATTCTCTAGAGGAAAAGAAAATTAAAAATTAAAAAAAAAAAAGGAAAGGAGGAGGTGGTTCTTCAGAAAATGTCATGTTTTTTCACTGTTTGAGAATCCAAATCACACAGTTCTCTAACCATGAGAGGGAACTGAGCTGGGAGAACACAATGCTGAGAGGAAGGTTATATCTGAACTAGTTTATATTCTGCTTTCTGTAGTTGGTTCACCTCTTCTATTTAAAACAAACAACAGCATCCCAGTTATGTCTGCTTCTCAGTTCTCCCTTGCAATCTCTTTCTGTGGAGCCTGTTGTGTGTGAATGGCCACCTCAGAGACCTGGCTCACTGTTTCTTGAAACAAGAGTCAGACACAGGAGTGGAAGTGAGAGCACTACTCACCCTGCTCTTGATAATATTTGAAATAAGGGTTGAGCTTGTGAGAAATGTGTCTTTACAACAGATCACCTGTTCAGTGACAGGTGGTCTCTTGCCTGCTCTTGGAAATTGTCTTGAGAAATAAGGACTCCAGCCAACAGAAAAGCTTTTTATAGAGCTTCTTGTCTGCATCAGCTTCAGATTAGTTTGCTGGGGGAAATTGTTGTCCTCTTTCTGTGGCTGTGGTGTAGCTTTCCACAGAAGAGGATTTTGGAGAGGTGGTTTGTGGTTTTGCTTGAGAATCAGTACAGATGTCAACTGAACGGTACAATTCAATGTCTTCCCTTCCCTGAAACAGCTGTGAATGGATTTGATTTGGGCCAGGACCATACTCCAGAGATAAGCAGTGAGTTGTGAGGAGAGACAAATGAGGAGCTGAAGGGAACAGGGCACACTTGGAACACCTGAGGCTTTGTTGTGAAAATGCTGTTAGTATGAGGACCCCCGTGCATTTCCTGCAAACCTACTCCATGTGCTACCCTGAGCAAGACTGTCAGAGTGGCTGCCTCAGAACAACATCAGCTTCACAGGGACCAAGTTCTGGTTTGCTGCTGTCGCCCCAGAGAATGTAGCAGTGATAGCAGTTTCCCCAAAGGCACTGGGGAATATGCCCTGATCTGGTGTCCCTTCACTGTGGACCCCCTCTCCTTGTAGCTTCTTTAGACCTTTCTTATCCCTCGCTAAAGATCTGTGTGCTGAGAGGGAGACAGTTAGTGTGGGGATGGAGGTAAAGGACCAAGGGTACAAGTTCTCCCTTAGGAGACAAAATGGACAAGCATTAAAATATAAGAGCTAAACACTTAAGCTGCTTAAATCCTCGGGATCAATGGCCTGTGGGTAGAAAAGTACTTCATGAAAATGTCTTTTAATGAGGAAAGATTAATTCCATACCAGCACAGCTTCTCATTCCGGATCTGGGGGTCACTATGAAACATCAAAGCCTCCCTAGCACAACTGTGAACTTCCAGGTGCTTAAACCAGTTTAAGCAGGCAGATGGTCTAGCCTGAGCCTCCTTGCTCGACTCCCTGCCTGTTTTCCAATAGGCAGAGGAGGCCTAAACTCTGAATGGGTTCCCTGTTAGGTTGGGAGGTCATTGCTCCTGGAGTGTTCCACTTGACATCCCCTGTTCGTAACCAAATGCTGTAAAATGCTGTAAAACGCTTATTTTTCATACAAAACCATCATTCACTCTGTTAGGAGAAGGAACTGATGGCCAATCCCAATGCTCAATGTTTCCAGTGGCAACTGGATCATGTCTTTATCCGAAGACATCTCAGATGCTACTGGGAAATAATATTTTTTGAAATTCATTCCAGTTGGCTGTACCAGCCTGGACAGTTGCGACAGCTGATTTTTTTGTTGTTGTTGTTTCTGGGTTGGAGTTTGTTCATCTCTGAATGGACAATTTGGGAATTGGGAATTTATTCCCTGTTCTTCAAGGCTACAGCCTCACAGGCAGAATCTCAGATAAAGTTTTTGCAATGTGCTGGTGACCCATGTAGGCAAAATGTGCAAGACTAGCCAAAACTAGGATGAGATTAAATGGAGTGGTAAAATGCAAAGACATGTGACAAGAAAGACCTGAACGAATTAGTGGGTATGGGGAAATAAGAATATAATGAGAAAATGTGGTTGTTTTGTATTGTACATCTAAATATTGAGTACTGTGTCCAGTTCTAGTCTTCCCTCTTGGAAAAGGTAAAAGAAAAACTAGAAAATGTATGACAAATAGTGGTAAAGGGTGTCAGGTGTTAATTTCTGTTTAAGGAAACAATAGATTAATTCTTTCAGCCTGGAGGATGACCAGCTGAGATGGGAGGTTAGGGGTGGTAAATGGGAATGATTGTTCACTATGATAAAAAATCCAGGAGATACCAGCTAAAATGAACACACAGCTGGTCCAAAACAACTAAAGGATGCATTTCACCACTCTATAGGTAGCTAATTACTAAATGGGATTAGAGTCAAGGATGCTTCTCACCAGCACTAACATCCATTTTCTCTTTGAAACAAACCCAAGTCTTTTTCACCTCTGCTTGTGTTCCCTGCTTTTGCAGCCTCAGCTGAACAGCAGACTTCCTTCTCGTACCGACAGGGCCAGATTACAGTTTTGCATTCCTTACAGCCAGTTTCCAGGAATTATCTCAGTTCTGTTGGCACAAGCAGGGCCATGCTGGTGAGCAGCAGATGGGAGATGGCCCCTTTGTCTTCTTGTTATCAATACTGTGATACTTTGTGTGTCCCTTGCTATTACAGCTGCTTGGATCCTGACATTTTTCAACACAGGTAAAAACTGAGTCTCAAATGGACAAATATTCATGTATATAAAACAATTTAGTTTCGATTAAAGTGTCTTGAAATTGCATTTATCTGACACACGTGAAAAGTGACAGTCAAATAACAAGCTCATCGTTTCTTTTCATTTAGAGTTTACTAGGGACTTATTTATCATGGTAAAATGAGTTTTCCTGCATTCTGCTAGAATGAAAGATCAGGTAGCTCAATGGATTAGACACTGCTCCAGAGCCTTTTTCTTTCTGGGACCAGTTAAATAAAAGTCATTTTAAACAATCAACCCAGGATTCTGCCATTAACAGAACTTGACTGGAAGTGGTTCAGGACAGAAGCTGTGCTTCCATTACCAGGGCTGAGGTCTGCTCTCAGCATAAACCATCAGATGTAGAAAAGAAATAGATGGTGATATAAAATTATACTGCCCCAGAAAAGCATCTGTAGCTGTGCTCTCAGTCTGCATCTCACAACAACATGATAGCTTTGGTTTCATGGGGACACTAATTTATATTCTTGGGGGAAGGATGAAGCCAGAAACTCTAGCTAAATACATTTAACACAAAGCATAAATGGCACTATGAAAATGACCATTTCCTCCAGACTTAGAGGCATTGTAACTCATACCCTCCAGCTCACTGGGTTTTATGCAACACTGTTCTACCTACTCTGTTTCTTTCTAGGATTATTGGCTTTGTTACTTCCTCACCTGGAAACACAACATTTTAACTCCTTAGGTGCCACCTATATCTGTCCATATTAACACTGATCCTTCTTTCTGTAGCCTGCTAGGTGGAGTAATGAGCTAAACTCTGCTAATGAAGCAATATAAACCCAGGGAAAGTGCCCTTGTAGTTGAAAAGACCAGATTTTCCAAGTGCCTCAGCTGCTCCTTTTACTCTTTCACTGCTATCAGTTTTACTGTGACATGAATCTGGAAAGCAAATACTTGCATAGGTTTAAATAATGTCAGAATTTCTCTTCCATTCTTCCCTCCTTTCCTGTGTTCCTCACCAGAGATGATGAAATTGGAATAAATTGTGACTGGAAGGTATTAGTTGTATCACTTAGTGTCTAAATAAAAGCACAGGGAAGGATTCATTTGCCTAATTTCATTGCCTAAGGAAAGGGCAGATCAATCTGGTGCACACAGTTTCCTTACAGGCACTGGAGAGCACCATCTGAGGACTGGTTGCAACTTATTGCATCCTGAAGTTGGCATATGATCAGAAAAATCCCTTTCAGAGTTTGTTGTCCAGATTTCTGCTGAGCCTGACTACCTTGGATATGGGTCCTTTGGGACTGAATGACTCCCGCCTTCAGGCTCCATTGGAAGGAAGGGGTGTTGGAACCTGCCTGGAGAGCAGCAGCCAGAATGAGAGAGGTATCTCTGGACTGAAAATAGGAGTTGTTTTTCCAGAGTATGACTCTAAACAGGATCCTTAGTGTCCTCACTGCTTGGGATTGTCCACTGAGGAGAAATATCCATTGACTACCCAGGGAGTCAGAGAAGTTGGGCTAAGATAAATATTTGCAGGTAGATAACTAAATACAGCTTAAACTACTCTCTAATATTTCTCTCACTGATTTTTTACTCTCTTCAGAGAACTAGTGCCATCACTCTGGTTTCAGGGCAAAAGTCTTTTAAAAATCTCTTTATATGCTGCTTCTGGAAGGCCCTATAGTGTCACCATGCTGTGGTGCACCACAGCACAGAAGGATTAGTCATTTCTGTCTCCATAAATTCGTGATAGTAGTTCAGTGGCCCTTGGGATGGGCACCTGCAGCATTTCTTTCTAATAAAAATAGAACAGTTTTAAAAGCAAACAGATATTTGAAATAAGTCAGGGCCAAGTTTAGTTTTAAGAATATGTGTTCTTCTTTGACTGTAAAAGCTTTTATTTTTCTTAGATTTTCTTTTCCTGGAAGTATAGTGCAGAAAGGAGCACATTAAAGAGGAGATAGACACATTCTGAGTCTTTAGAGCTAGAGTAAAAATTTCAGTTGAAAATGCCAGGCAGATTTTCAAGCTAAACGTGAAGAAAACTGACTGTATCCAACATTCCAATTAGAGCTATGGTCAACACTGAAACAAAGGAAGGTTCAGACATAAAATAATATTTGGTTTTGATGTTATTCTAGTTATGTTCTCTCTTCTTTCTCAGGAACCAGGATAGGGCAAACAAGGCAATTTACTAATGAGAGTCTTGTTAATATTTTTGTAGGTTTTTAAGTATAAAATTATGTGCTTTATGGGGAAGAAAGCCACGATATCAAAGTTATTGGCAGGACTAAATGGTTTGGAGTGTGATGTATGCTAAGTACCCACCTCCTGGATTAGTCGTGTAAGATAACTGATGATACTGTGTGCTTGCTTACAAAATACCAAATCTCTGACCCTCTTCTATGTTACTTCCAATATCAACACCCAGGTCTGAGGTCCCCAGCATGGGAAGACATGGATCTGTCTGTGTAGGTCCAAAGGAGTGCCACAAAAGTGATGAGAGTGATGGAACATCTCTCCTTCAAGGAAAGGCTGAGACAGCTGGGGTTGTTCAGCCTGGACAAGAGAAGGCTCCAAGGAGACCTTATTTCCACATTTCAAGACTTAAAGGGGACTTGTAAGAGTAATGTGGACAGCCTTTTTAAGGGCAATGGGACAGGGAGTAATGGTTTTACACTTCAGCCTAGATAGAGGGAAGAAATTTTTTACGAGGAGAGTGGTGGAACACTGGCACAGGTTGCCCAGAGAGCTGATAGATGGCCCAGCCTGAAAACATTTGGTGTTGGACAGGGCCCTGAGCAACCTGGTCTGGTGGAAGATGTCCCTGTTCATTGCAAGGATTTTGGACCAGATGAGCTTTGAAGATGCTTTTGAACCCAAACCATTCTGTGATTCTATAAATGCCCTGTCTGATTTGAGATGGTGATCTGGGATCAGCCATGCAGCTGGGAGTAATCCCTTTTCTTTCTGTCTGGAATGAGTCTGTAAGTACAAAGGGATATAATGAAAACTGAAGTATGAAGGATTACACTGATGCCTTGAGAGACCACCTAAAAACAGAGACTAGACAGGAGTAAGGGAATAAAGGTAGGTATTTATTTGAAAGGCCTTCAAAGGTACACCCTGGGGAGCCAGAGGCTACTGCCAAGATGGACCCCAAGATGGACCCCAGGTCACGAGTTCTTCACAATTTTATAGGTTTGGTTCATTTGCATATCACGGTTAATTCTCCAATTAGAGCTTCAGTTTAATGACGTAATTCCCCTCATCTTACTCCCTTCTCAGAGGCTTTTGGTTTATACTTTTTGGGCCTAGGACAGTCGGATTGTCCTTGGAGAGCAGGCCTGGAGAGGCTTTGTTATCTCTACCCAGCATGAGAGAGCAGAAGTTAACAGGCTACAAGAAACTTCAGTTACACACTAGGCAGTACAGGATTTGAAAAACATAAAAGTTAAAACCTAAGGCATCAACTGCAGTTTATTTTCAAAGCTTTGGAACACTGTTACTCTTCACAAAAACTCGGAAGGAAGTGTAATTCAACAGGCTTGTCACTTCTGGGGTATTTTGCTCTTGGCTTTAGTAGATGTAATTTAGAAATTTGATCATTTTTGGTAGGTTTTGGTCAAAACTCTGTCTAGACAGCACCTTTTACTACTCTGTATCATGTAGCAAACCTTTTGTCCTCACAATTGGTTGTCCCATCTGCCATATCCTTCCAGATCAGCCAACTTGGCCAGTCTGTGATTCTGTGACTCCTTGATGTCCTCTCATGACAGAATAACAAACACAGAAACAGTAAATCTGTGTACAGGGATTAGGATTGTGTGACCCCTGTTGAAGTGACTAAAATACCCTTTAGAATCCACCAAACATGAGATTTGAGTTTTAATGGTTATTCCAACTGAAGAGCAAAGCCATAATGAGCTGCATTCAACTAGTAGACTTCGGCACTGGTTCAAAATAATTTCATCCAATTATATTTAGATGAAGTTTTTCTTTTGAAATACAGTGTTTAATCTAAACCAAAATTAGATTTCCCATTTAAATAGCTATTAGGAGCAACACAGTTCAGTTGGCTGATTTTTTAATCGGCTTTTATGGTAACAGAATTAGTTCTTCACTGTTACAGAATTTGCATTGAGATACATCTTTCAGCATCATGATGGTATAGTGATGGCAGTTTCTAAATAAACTAGTTAAATGTTTATGCAGGAATGGCATCTAAATAAATAATGCAAAACAGTAATTTCAAAATCTCATCTGAATATTCTGTGAGTTTCTGTGAGAAAGATTGTGATAATGAGGTCCTATAGCTGGAGACAAGCTTTATGAACTTTAGATGCAGATCCCTTAGGAATTTTACTTTAAGAACAATTTCAGGCAGACATGGATTTAGAGGTTTCATCCCATGGAAGAAGTGTTGAACAGGCTATTTCACCATTGGATAATTTCTGTAGAAATAATGACCATAGTAATATGATGGAGGGGGGTCAGGATTAATCTGCTACGTTTGGGTCTTTGAGGATAGAGGTGTGCTGTATCATAAAAGAAAGACACCTTCTGCTGCACAAAATGCTATCAGCAAGCTGCAAAGGCTGCCTTGAAGTAAAAAAAAACCCTTCCAATTGCCCTGATTAGGTGACAGAAGTTGATGAAAAATGTTTTGAGAATATTGAAGGGTAAGAATTATTGATGGTTCTTTTCCAGGAGACACAAGTGACTTGGTGCATTTTTTGGACATCCCTTTCCAAAATATCATTCTTACTTGAGCTAGCATATAGGGGCAGCAAATCCTTGTGGGAACTGTTTTTTTGCCTCCTGTAACACATTTCAGTCTTGGGCAGCTGGGTAATATTGGTCTGTAATTCAGAAAATGAGTTTGTAAAAGATTTCTGGTTAATTTATTAAAAAATACTCTCAGGGTAATGTTATGTAGTAAGTTTTTAGAACAATACCCCCACTGAGAAATGGAGTACTAGTGACTGAAGTCAGTGCATGTCTTAAGAATAATTCTTTTAGGCCCTGGGTGAGTGGTTTCCCCTGTTGAGCAGTGATTTAACTAGCTGAGGAGCTGCAGACAGACACCCACACCCTGCTGAATTTGATGGACATAAGCAGCCACTTGGAAGTTGAGCATGTGGTTAAGTGCTTTTCTCAGCAGGGGCTCTGGCTGAGTTTTGAATGTCACTGTTATATGTCTTTCCAATATAAGAAAAATATGTTTTCTGCATCTCTTTATTACAGAATCTGTTCATTCTTTTGACATTCTTATGCTCCCTTTTCCCATAAGAAATTCAATTGTCTTTTCTACAACATTCTTTTCTACTACAGCCAGTAACTCCATCTTTGAAAAGAGGCTCAGGGATGGAAAGGAGCAGAAGAAGAACAGATGAGGTGTTTAAAAACTTTCATTCATATGCCCTTAGTAATAAAGTGCAAGGGGAAAGAAATTCAGAGCATGTGTAATGCATAAGTTGAATGATTTCTAAATAGGATTGTTTCCACATTTTCTATGAGCCATCAATAGCTTTTTAATGGTCCATCCCCAAATCCTGAGAGATGGTAGAATGTGCATTGATGCCCATCTGGTGTTCTGATGGGCTCCCATGATAGACAGAAGCATTTTTATTTTACTTTAGTTTTTCCAAGAACAGATTCTTTTTCTTTCAGAATAAAACCCTGCTTGCAAAAAAATTACTCCCCAAAAGAGGATGGGAAGTATCTTACTAACTTTCATTTTCCTTTCAACCAAATTCCCTGTGAACTTCTTCATAAAGGTGGTGTGGATGTGCATAATTCAGATGCCAGATCTTGCTAAACTGAAGAAAAATGTCTTTTAAATTTGCATGTAGAAGCTTTAGGCTGTAAGAGATCTGACAAGGTCAGTGTCTGCCAGTCAGCTGACATAGTCTCAATTCTAAGCTGAGTCTGTATATTAACCCAGACCGAAACTGATTTCAGAAAAAACACATGAAATGGGTTTTCTGAGTCCTAAGGTAATAGGTGCAGGTCACCTGTTAACACAGATTAGAATTTTCTTAATTTCCCAAGTGGGAGTTAAACATAATTCTAGATTTAATAACTTGCATTACAAGTACACATAAATGGCCTTTAAAAAATGAGAAATTTTGCTTTTGAAGCAGAACGATGAAGGTTGCAGCTGTATCTGTAATTTTGCAGTGTATCCTGTTTCTCTGGGTATGAATAACAAAGATTTGGCACTTTCTTCTTCTCAGAAGGTGAGAGGCGTGATTCTGTGTGTCCCGTGTCCAGGTTATTTGGTATTCTTTGATCTCAGTTCTTATGTTTTGGTCATCTCACAACTCTTGCTGGGTTCCTGGTTTTTGTGTTTTATGTTTGCTTGTCAGGGAGTGATGGAGAGAAGTCCTGGTCACTGCTTAGACCTTTATGGGCTGCTGCACACACTTTGGAGGGAAGGAGGAGTAACAGGTAGTTTGAAATAGAAACTACTCTGCCTTGTGATTTTATGCTATTTTTCCTCCCCCTCCCCTCCTCCTAACCTTGGATATTCTTGCTCTTAGTAAGGTATTACTACATCTTTTAAAGAAACTTCTCCTCCCAAGGTATCCCATAGCAGCATCTCAGGCTTTTAATCCAAGAAAGTTGCACAGCAGCAGAAACAGCTCAAGCTGGGTACCTTTGGGGAGGGA
>NW_024580998.1:0-3390 GCF_017639235.1 Corvus kubaryi
GACTGCCCACCAGGCTCCAAGCAACAGCTCCTTTCCCCTCCCCTTTCTCTGCCGGTAACAAGCGTGGGTTCCCTCCCCTTTTCCTCCCGCCCACACTCAGCAGGCCTGGCCTCCTGCTCGTTACATCTTTGCCTGTGTGACACCAGCACTCCTTCTCATGGCTACCTGCAATGCCTGAACGAAAACATCATTTTATCCCTCACGCAGCTGGCCTGACATTTCGAAACATGGGCCAAAGGGGAACCTTTCAGTGTGTTTGGTCCCATACTTTGGACTGGTCAGATCCAGAGTAATTAAACTTAACACAAGGGTCCATTCTCACGGATCCTAAAAGCTCTATTTCTTGCGGCTCAAGAGTTGTATGGGGAAGGTATGAAACGCATTGATCCCAAGCATCAGCGTGATTGCGTGATTGTAAAAGCTTGCTAACTGTCTTAGGCTTTGGCCGGTCATCTAATGGCAAGCCAACAAGGCAGGTAGAAAAAGGACTGTCAGGAGTAGCAGTGGCTAGGCAGAGAGTATCTTGCCCTGTCGCATTGGCCAGGGTAACCCACATTTGGGCTGACTAACAGGCCAAGCAGAAATAGCAGGCACTAAGCTCAGCAAAATGACAAGTACCATATTGGCACCTGCATTTTTCTGTTATTCGTTGCCGTTTGCACTCTAGTACATCCCAATGCAAGCCAATACCCCTTGATCACAGGGATATACAGTGCAATAGAGTCCTCCTTGGTCACGGGTGCTCGATGCTTTCTCTGGTCAGAGGTAGCTCAAACTATGCTGCCAATGTCATCAGCCTGTGTTGCTGTTATCCTCAAGATCTGGCCGAACAGGTGGTGGGATATTCTGCTGCAAATCAGGACGCACACACCTTGCTGGCACTCACCGAGGTCCAGTATCTGTGGAAACACAAGCGTATCCACGCCCCTAAGTGACAAGGTCCCAGGGCCCTTCCCACTGGCTGGTAAGCAAATTCCTTACCCATACTTCAGCTCGAGGCAATTGTGTTTCACTGGTGGACTGCAAGGAATAAAAATGATTTAAAATTGAGGGATTGTTTGAATGAGCCGGTATGGTCAAGTGATTTATGGTATATACAGCTTTCAAAAGTGGGGTTTCCCCTTTCATTCTCCCTTTTTGTTTTTTCTAAAACAGTTTTAAGTGTGTGATGAGCACATTCCACGACAGCCTGACCAGTGGGAGAATGGGGAATACCAAATTTGTGAGAGACACCCCACAAGCATAAAAAATTCCTAACTTTCTGAGAGGCGTAGGCTGGCCCATTGTCAGTTTTCACAAAGGCAGGTATGCCCAAAGCAGGAAAGGCTTGCTGCCAGTGCAAAATTGCATCACGGGCCTTTTCTCCAACATGAGCAGAAGCCCATATAACAGAGGCAAAGGTGTCAATAGATACATGTACATATTTAAAACGACCAAATTCTGAAATGTGTGTAACATCAGTCTGCCAAAGCTGTAGGGCCAAAAGACCACGGGGATTTACTCCTAAGGGTAAAGGTCCACTAAAGTTATGACAATCTGGGCAAGCACTAACAATAGCACGAGCTTCTGTAGGCGTTAATGAAAACTGTTTACACAATGTGCACGCATTTTGATGAAAAAAGGTATGAGATGCTTTAGCCTGGGCTAGTTTATCTGGCTGAGGAACTGCCCAAACAGGATCAGCTAATGCATCAGCATGGGCATTACCTTCTGCAAGAAATCCTGGTAGGTTTGTATGGCTTCTAATATGCAAAACATAAAAGGGATACATGCGTTCCAAAACAGCTGTCCATAAAGCCTTTAGCAAAAGAAACAAATCAGCATTATTAACTTCTTTTAAAAGGGAACAATCTACTTGTTGTACAACATCTGCAAAATAAGCTGAGTCAACAATTAGGTTAAAAGGTTCATTAAAATGATGAAAGGTCTTAGTTACTGCTTTTAATTTGACCAATTGTGCAGATCCAGTACCCTGACCCTGCAAAGCCTGCCATCCGTCCTTATTTTTCCAGGTGACAATTGCTGTTTTTGTTTTTCTTGACCTGTCTGTAAATACTGTAGGTCCATCTACAGGAGTAAGACTTAATTTAGGTTTTGCTGATAATGGGGTGGTATTCAGTGATTGTAATAATCTATGACTAGGAAAATGGTAATCAATTTGTCCTGTGTAGCTCTGCAGGCCAAGGACCACTCAAAGTAATCTTGCTGAATAGGAATAGCAGGATCTTTGGCAGCAATTTGCAGGCATCAGTGTCTATACTTAATAATTAACTGAGCAATCAATTCAAAAATTGTAGTGACTGTTTTTTAGGTTTGTGAGGTAAAAACATCCATTCGAGAATATGCAATGGATCAGGGGACCAATGATCAGACCACTGTGCAATAATACCTGTTGGATGAAATTCTGGATTTACAACAAAAACAACGATATCAATGCCAGGGTCCACATGGTGGTACACATGGTGATTGGAAATAGTTTGTTGCACCTTATTTAAGGCTTGTTGAGCTTCAGGGGTAATCTGTCTTTGTGAGTTTAAATTTGAATCTCCTGCTAATATATTAAACAGAGGAGAAAGTTGTGCAGTAGTGAGTCCTAAATAGGGACGCAGCCAATTAATGGTTCCTAACAATTTCTGTGCATCATTTAGAGTGTGCACTGTAGTGTCAAGTTGAACAGTTTGAGGGCATATGGTATGTTCAAATATTTTTGATCCCAAATATTTCCAGGGTGCTTCTGTTTGGATTTTTTCAGGTGAAATCTGTAATCCATATTTGCACAGAGCCTTTAAAAGCTCTGCCTGTATGTATTGCAAATCCTGCTTGCAAGGAGATGTTATCAATATGTCATTCATATAGTGATAGCAATAACTGTTAGGGAATTGTTCTCTGATAGGCGATCGAGCTTGGGCCACATACATTTGACAGATAGTTGGACTGGTTTTCATACCTTGTAGTAAAACTTTCCATTGATATCATTTTACAGGTTCAGCATTGTTAACAGCTGGTACTGAAAATGCAAATTTTGGTCTATCATCAGGATGTAAGGGAATTGTAAAGAAGCAGTCTTTCAAATCAACAACTAAAATGTCCCATGTTGCAGGAATCATAGTAGGAGATGGCACGCCTGGTTGCAGTGCACCCATACTTTCCATGACTGCATTAATGTGTCTCAGATCGTGCACCAATCTCCATTTGCCTGATTTCTTTTGAATCACAAATATTACCACAGGCCTAGGCCCTAGGGTATATCACCGTGTCCTGCAGCCATAGGGAGGAGGAGGAGAGAAGATCCAGCAGGCAGGAGTTGTGCAGCAAGATTGATTTATTTAATTATTTTACAAATTCTTTTATAGACTTTTTTCTTCATAGTCTAATTGGACAAAGGATCAG
>NW_024580998.1:3400-14547 GCF_017639235.1 Corvus kubaryi
AATATTTTTCTACTATACCATAAACAAGACTGTTCAAGGTTGCAGGTAGCTTGAGTGTTTACATAACTCTGCTACCTCTTCTGTGAGAGAGAAAAGTCTCTCACGGACTTAGAAAATAGCAAGAAAATCCTTGCTAGCAGCATTTTTGTACCTACACACAAATACAGAAGTATTCCAAGGGCTGACAGATGGCTCTGTGTACCCTTGTGATAACTGCTCATCAACTAAATCGTTCAGGACGGCAAGTTTCTGTTGTGTTAAAGGCCATTGTGCCTGCCACAGAGATCGGTCAGTTAACCATTGTAGAGGTGTTACTGGGTGGCAACCGCCCTGCACAATGACCCCTATTAAAAATTTGTCCAGTTGTAGCTCCCCAAGTGGCCAAAACATCACGTCCCCATACATGGCGAACTGTAGCAACCTGGTTGTCTGGACTTTTTATAAGCACAAAATGTGTACTTAAATAACTTTGTGTCATTCCCCCAAGACCTGCAATTGAATTTCCCACTGCAGTGACAGGCCATGAGTTTGGCCAGTCATGAAATGAGATCACTGTGGCATCTGGTCCTGTATCAAGCAACCCCTTGATCTTAACAGTCTGTGGCTGTGCCCCTTTCAGTGTTAGCTCACAAATCAGTTGCGGTCTCTGCTCAGAAAGTTGTTGAGTCCAGAAAACCTGAGGTGCGCCAGTAGAACCGAAGCCTTGGGTCTCCTCTCTCTGTAAGTCCAGTCCTGGGAACACAAGACTTGAAAGGCACAAGTTGAGCAATACGAGTATGAGCAGATCTGACTGCAGGAGGAGTGGGTGTAGAAACCATTGCATGTATTTGTCCTGTAAAGTCTGCATCAGTTACTCCCGGATGCACAAAAATCCCTTGCAAAGTAGCACTGGATCTTCCTATTAGTAAAGCACTTAAGTTTTGCCCTATAGGTCCATGTGCATCCAAAGGCACTTTTTGAACGACAGGAGCGTCTATAATCATTGTGGTGGCGGTGCAAACATCCATCCCTGCTGAGCCTTTTGTTCCGCTGGCAGGCCTGTCACATAAACCTGTACCAGGCGCAGCGGTTCCTGGGGAAGCATTTTTGTCTGCACGTGCTGTCTCCTTGTGTTCCGTTGGCAGTTTCCCTGATTTTTGAGAGGCTGCCCATTGGCTTGGAAATGAGATTTACGTTGTTTCGCATAATGTCCTGGTTTACCACACCGGTTACACAGAACTGCTCCCGGAGCTACTTTGTTGTTGGTAGTTGCAGTTGCTCTGGAGGATGGAGTTCTGTGTGGACACTGAGATTTAAAATGGCCCAGCTGTCCACAGCTATAACAGTTATGTGTCATTTTAATAGCTGCTGTGACAGCTGTAGTAACAGACTCGGTTAGCATAGCCATTTGATGTGGTGTAGTCCCAAGTTTTGCACGTGCATTAATCGTATCATTCAATGAGGACTTTTTCATAGGATGAGGACTTTCCTGCATTCCTCATTTGCATTGTCTTGTACCATTTGCAAAATTAAAGCTTCTTTTACATCTGCATCTACAATTTGTTTTTCTATCGCATCCTGAAGGCGGTCTAAAAAGGCTATAAAAGTCTCATTAGGGCTCTGTTTAATAGTTGTGTAGCTTTTCCCAGAAGCTGACATACTCACTACTTTAAACAAAGCTTGCAAAGCATGATCACGGGATTGCGCTAGGATCAAAGGGTGCAGGCGAGCCTGCAGCTGAGGCTCCTCCACAGGGTGCAACCCCATTAATTGAGGCAAACCTGCGCCAAACTGAGGATCAGCCATTGGCAATCGCTTATTATTTAGAGCACTCTTCACAAGAAGCCCTCCACTCAGTCTCAAACACCATATACTGAACTGGCATGCAAACCAATCTAGCAATCTGCTTTAAATCAAAGGGAGTTAACTCTTCACTTGTCATGAATTTCAGCATTTTCGTCACAGCAGGGGATCCCAAACTGTAGTTAGTAGCAAGTTGGCGTAGCTCAGATAATACCTGCCAGTTAAATGGAACATGCTGATCGGGCACTTGACCCCTGCCTCTGATAACCGGGAAAGCAGAAATTACAGAGTCTTATGGCTCTTTTGACTCTGGCAACTGCCGAATGATCTTTTCTGCTGCTTCAAAATCTCTATCAGATAACACTTGGAGTCTGATATCTCTTCAAACAGTGGCAGAATATCGCATACCCCGAGCTACAGATAAGGGTGGCAAAGTTAAAGTATCTCTATAAAGCAAGCTATCATTTGGATTTTCTGGCACGGATTCTTTTGTTCCTTGTACAAAAGGATTAGTAGCAGCAAACAGCGGGGATGCAGCAGCGGGCAGCGGGGATGCAGCAGCGGGCAGCGGGGGTGCTGATGGCACACTCTCATTTTCACCTTTTCCATCAATGTCACCCCTCCTGGCGGGTGGTAAAGATAGATCAAAGGGTTTTGTAGGGACGGGGGGGGAGAAGCGGAGCGAGAAGCAGAATCTGCAAAGGGAGGAGGCAAAGCCCTCCACAGCTTGGGTATTGGAAACAATACAGGTCTGTCCTTGCCAGCCTGTGCCCTGCCACCCCCTCCCGCTGCAATGTTACCAGTCTCACCAGCACTATCTGTGTCTGTTCTCTCTGCCGGGCCAGCTGCTGCAGCGTCTTGCTCTTTTTTCAGTTCTTTCAAAGTGTCTAAAACTAACCTCCTTGTCATCATAAATTCTTTAACAGTATCATCCCCCTGAGAAGCAAGGTCCAAAATATTCCATACTACTGCTTCCCATGTCTGTCTACTAAAAGCGTTGACACATGTGGTCTCAATTCCTTGATTTTGCTCCAAAGTAACAGTCTTTGCAATATCAGCTCATCATAATTTATGCCACGTCATTTTAACATTGATGTCCATATATTAACTATTGAATTTTCCTCTTGGGATGTAGTTGCTCCCATTCTGTCATCAACAGGCTCACCTTTAAAAGGTTGCAGTCCGATCTGAATCTTGGTAGCTCTCCTTGCTACTCTCCTTCCCGTTGAATCCGCCTCCCCTGTTCTCCATGGAGGCTTCTTTCTCTCCAGGCAGGCTCTTTGGATCACGTCTTGGGGTCACCATATGTGGCTGTTGTCGAGGTGGACATAAAAGGACACGCTAGTCGTAATCCATAGTTGAGAGAAGTAGAAAGATTTTTTATTTTTTCTATTGCTATTCTTAAACGTCCTCACAAATGCTGTGGCCTAACTAAGATTGGCTGCTTAGCAAACAACAAGGCTGTCTAACAAACAATGACCATTCAGGCAGTAAAACAATTAGCTATACAAGCAAAGGTAGAGTTGCTACATATTATCCACAAGTTCTTCCTTGTACACTCTTAATGTCCCATAACAAGAACATCCTCCGCTTGTGTCTCTCATTGATTATCTTCTTGGCCTTCTCTGTGGGTTTCACTAAAGCTGCAAAATTTCACTGTAATATTCTCACAGGTAAATTCTGACTGGTTTCGGGTCTGACTTTGTGAGATTGTCAGTCTGGCTGTAAATCTCAGGGAAACCTTTCAGTGTGTTTGGTCAAGGCCGGGCTATGCTCAAGGCAAAGGTGTGTCAGTGTACTCGGCTCCTTCTCTCCTCATGGTGTCCGGCAGGCACAGGAGCCCAGAGCTCCTGCAGAAACCATCACAGCACTCGGTGGGAGCAAACTTGTGTCCAGTCCTCACCCAGAGCTCTGGTGTCCAGCACTGCACCTCCTTGGAATGAGGAATTGTTGCAGTGCTCTTGGAAGGAGCTAAGGAGGTTTGGCCTTCAGATCAGCTCCTTGCTAGCTCCTGATTTGCTGCCCTGGGTAAGCTGCTGCCTGTGGCAACACTTGGTTCACAGCTGACAGCCCTGCTCTGCTGGCGGGCAGCCATTGCAGGAGCTTTCCTGGGGACATTGAATCTTTCAGATCTTCCCAAGGAAAGCTAAGGAGGGAACTTGTCAAAAGAGCATTGCCTGGGCAAAGCTTTTAACATTAAATCTTTCCTCTGTGCTCATTACCATGCACAGGAAATATTTGAGGAAGCAAGCTTCCTGCTCCAGAAATTCCCCAAATCTATCAGTTTTCCAGAAAGAAAGCACAGATTTGGGATGTGTAATCTCACTTTAATTCATTGTATAGAGAAATACAGGAGCACTTCTTGGGAGCTGTGTGTCTAACCTAAGTGACCTTGCCACCAAGAACTGAGAAAAGTGGGGAGAGATGGAATCAGTGGCACAAGGATCTGCAGTGGGATTCTCCCGCAGGCTTGAGGAAACTGCCCCAGGCTTCCACTGGGCTGTGGCTTTTTACTCCACATCAAAACTTCATGCAGCGGCTTTTCACTCCACATCAAAACTTCATGCTTCACACTGTGGTGGTGAATCTTCCCTGGCCTTGTCAGGCCACACTGTGATCTCAGAAATGCTTGTTAGGCCCCAGCCTTGATGAACAGCCCCTGGACAGCTCCTCTTGAGCTTGCCCAAAACACTGAGTGCTCCCAGGAACTTGTGCTGTCTAACCAGCTCCTGGGGTTTTCTATGAACAGTCTTGGAAACTACTTTTCTTGCCTGAAGGCCATAACATCCTTCTTCTCGCACTTCCAAAGACAGGGTGCTGACCCAAAGTGCGGCCATGATGAAGCATTTTATGACTGAAGCCCACTGTCCTGTGGCCCATAAACAGCGGTCCAAAAGGAAGCCCTGGAAGCTCTCCTGGACCACAGCGGCTGCCACTGGCAACCTCCAGTGGGGCCTCTCAGAGCCAGCGAGCTCAAGTTTCCTGTACTCACAGGATCGTCGATCAACAATGGATCCTGGGCCAATACCCCCACTCCTCACGGCTCCAGTTTAACTACTGTTAAGCTTGAGTGCTGTTAAGCTTTTAGGCCACATTCCTTTTCATCCTTGTCCTTTCTCTCCCTTTGTCAAACCCGTCTAAACACACACAGAGAGAGAGAGAGTTCTCAGTTCATGTCTAGTTTGATTGACTGCATTTTGTTTGTTGCTTTTTTTCCTTGTTGTGCCTTAAAGGACTAGTAAGTAATAGTGTGAATGTTGCCAACAAATTTTGTTGAGCTGTTACTTAACATTCTGTACTAGTTTGAAAACAAACCAGTGAGAGATCACAAGACAGAACTGTAATTTAATAGGAAAATTAAAATAATTGCAATAGTACAAGAACACTGACAGAGTCAGGATACAACCTGACACCCTGTTAGTCAGGGTGGTGGTAGCAGCCCAGATGAAGTGGTCCTATTGAAGCAGTGATCCTGTAGAAGGGTCTGGTCTTCAGCTGAAGGTCCAGCAGTAACTCTTATCCTCTGGGAATCCAGTAGGGAAGAGCTGCTGGTGCTTCAATCCTACCTGATTATATCCAGGTGGGAATGCTTGGCTCCTCCCCCTGGGTGGAGCATCTCCCAATGGGCTGATGTAATTCTGTGAGTCACGCGGTGGGTCATTGATTGCCCATTAAACAGAGATAGCCCCCAGAGGGATTTATCAAGGATGAGTCATGGTAGGAGATCAGGAACACAGCCCCATCTGTTTTAACAGCTTGTGAAGGTGACAATAGAATACATACTCTTGGTTGCATCTTACACTGTAACCTAGGACATATTCAATCTGGTTTTACTGATAACCTTGACAGTGAATTTTTAAGCAATCTCAAACACTCGTTCGTAACAAGCCTTGGGAGCATGAGGTACAGGGCTGACATTGGAAAGCAGGAGAATCACTCTAAAGTGACGAGTTTAAATGTCCATTTCACTGCTCTTCTATTTATTTCACTCGATTAAGCCAAGCCAAGCTTTTCTTGGAGGCAGAATGTGTGTGGGATGTACTACGCCGTTACCCCATAACTCTGGGCTGAATGGCACCCGGGCTAGGGTACAGATTTGAGGAACCCTTGTCACCTGTTCAATAACCTCACGGTCCGCTCATCCTTCTGCAAACAAGTTGCAAACAACGCCGTTGGACTGCTGTCCTGGGTAAATATACATACAGATGCCTTTTCCAAAGCAGTGCCTCTTTTCCCAGTGAAATACACGTCCTCTTCTTACCTATGGAATTGTGATTGAAGACACCTCTGAGCCAGATCTGTCTGACATTGCAAAGGAGCAAAGCTTTGGGATTTGGGCACATTCGCTTTGTTGCTTTGCTCAGGCCTTTTGTGAGCACAGAATAGATCGAGGCAGAAAACTGGAGACTACACAGGATCTTCTGGGTCCATTGTCCACCAAACATGGTAATAGGTGGCCCCATTGTAATGCTAAATAACAAACAGCAGCACAAATGACATGAAGAAAACATGGCAAAAGAGAAAGAGGAGAGGCGCTGTGAGGAAAGAATACCGTGAGACAGTGGCACGTTGAGTCAGCTGCACTCTGACAACCTCTAGGCTAGCAGGTCTCACATTCTCGGCTTGTTTTTTTAAAAAATTATTTTATTTAAAACAAACAAAAACAATCAAAATAAAATATATACAGTTGAAAATCTAGTTTCAAAATTTAAAAGATAAAATGATAACACATTTATTCAAACCTACATCTACATGTCAGAACATATGTACATCTGTAACTACAAAGCCTAACGTATAAATCCAAATCTTCAAACATTCTTCGGACAGGCAGCACCTTCTTCCTGAGCTCGAGGAAAGAGAGCTCTTCTGGACAGGAGGCAAGGGCTTTGTCGGTTAGGGAACATAGGAAATGTCCAAGGAAAACTTCTTGATAAGACTGTAGCCAGTCACGCCTGCAAAGTGGAGACACAAAATATAACAGAGGCCGCAATGCAAACCTAAAGCATCTGAAGCTACGTATTTAATGGGACAGACCACCTGGAAACTTCTAAAGAGCTGCACAGGGAAACATGCTCCTGCCAGCAGCCACTTGAGGCAGGCCAGGGGGACACCCTGACCCACTTGCACAGAGCCAGCACAGGAACAGCCTGGCCTCTGGGCTGCCCTGGGACAGCAGGGAGCCCAGAGGCCTGTGCTTTCCAGGAATGGCTCAGCTGCACACGCACCCTCCTGCTCCTCTCCCGGCCCCACAGCTGAGCAGCCCTACAGCTCCACGGGGCACTGGGAGCAGCACAGCTCAGTGCAGGGGGCACATGCAGGGCAGAACTGTTCCCTGGCAATGTGCCCAGGCTCTCTAGGCTGGCACAAGAGCCTTCCTCCTGCCAGAGAGCGGCCCAGCTCCCGCCTTACCTCTTTGTGAGGCTGAGCCATGCTCAGCCTTCACCTTGTCCTCAATCGGAAGTTGCTTCAGGCACCCCATGCCACGACTAGGAAGGGGGGTGGAGAGAGCGGGGGCAGGTGCACACCCTTCCTTTGCATTCTGTCCTTTTTGGCACAGCTAAGAAGTCACGTCCGGAGGTGTCCAACTCAGCACTTTGTCATCTCTCTGCAGGTCATCGAGCCTTCACCAGCCCAAAATGTCGGAGAGGTTTTCCCGCACATGCGGAGGCTGGCTGGCAGCATGCTTCCTCAGCTTGGCGCCCATCACCTTGTAGAGGGCGCAGGCAAGCTTGGTGACCACAGTGCGGACATTGGCGCTTCGGACAGGCAGCGCCTTGTTCCCCAGGAAGGACCAGAGCACGGGCAGGGCGTAGCGCTGGACGACTTCGGGGCTCCTGGGATAAACCCATGCCACAAGCGCTGCCGGAAGAGAGACACAAACTTCTTAACCACCAGCCTTAATGCAAACAAGGATCTACCTCTAGTTGTGATTTTGGGAGTCTCTCTGGCTAAGATCAGTGAAATAACAGTGAGAGCCCCATGATCCAGAAATGGGCAAAGCAGCTGAACATCCCCAAAACAGAACCACCAAGCCCTCAGGACTAATTTCTCCAGATCCGAGCCTTGTACCTGTGGCAGACTTCACAGCTTTACTAAATCATTCCACAATCTGTTTCCGGCATGATGAATGACCAAAATGTCAAATTGCTGTTTATTTCCATTTAGAAGTTGTCTAAACCCACTGCTGAAGGTTTGAAAGGCACTTTAGAGAGGAAATTGAGAGATTTCTAATAAAAAGGATGACTCCGTTTTTGTGACCTGGCTTAATTAGCAGTGGATTTAGACCCCGCTAAAGCAAGGCTATAAATAAAGCAAGGCTATACACTGTCTTCTCTAGTATATATTGAGGTTATCATTTTTCCATCCCTTGGCTATTGCTGACATAGCAAGCTCCTCTGAGCAATCAATTATCAGCTGCATTTGGAGCATTTTGGGCAGCGCTGACATAGGAAGACCCTGACTGCACACCCTGAAATGCTCAGTCCAATGGCACTTCCACAGCACAGGCAGGGAGCCTCAGCACTCTGCTTCTGCCCCTCTGCCCCCAAAGGCTGCCTTGCACAAAATCCGTGCCTCTAACACGTGTGCTTAGTTTTGACCTAAGCTGTGACCCCCAGGCACTGCAGGCTTCCGCCTCAAAACTTTCCAAGAGCAAAGCAAGAATTCTGTGAGGACAAAACAAACCGATCCCCTGAAACAGCATTTGCCACCATTTCCCCTAAAGGATCAGAGCTGTCCCTGAGCTTCCAAGAGAGGAGCCAGCTTGGGAATTTTTAGCCCCTCCCTTTCCTGGAGGCAGCTTCTGAGATGCCCCAGTGAGAGCTCAGCCCCGAGGCCGAGTGCCGCCCCCATCTCAGATGCTGCACACCTCTGCAGCAGCCAGGGAAAACCTGCCCAATACACCTTCCATGGGTATTGGGCAGGAGGGACAAGCTCAGCACCTCCTGATTTGGAGGAGCCACTCTAGTGTCTATTCACTGGCATTCCCTGTAAATTCTGCCTCGGAAGACCTCTTGCCTTAGAAGGGGAGGCCATACCTGAGAGATGCTCTGTGACATCCAGCAGAGCTTGGCCCTTCAGTTCACTCCTGCGGTGGCTGAACTCTTTCATCAGGGATACTTTATCTACAAGGGAAACACACATTTCTGCTCTCTCTTCTGAGGTCATAAGAGAAAGGACAGTGGGGAGGGAAAGGGCAGGGCCAACTACATTTTGTAAAAGAAAGGAAATTCCTGCTGATTTTTGAATCCCTTTCTTCTTTCCTTCCAGCCTACTTGGGAGGATTTTAAATTCCAAAAGAAAAGCTCTCCTTTCACATTTTAAATCCAAAGTTGTCTGCTGTACCAGGAGCTATGTTAAACATTTCACATCAGGGACCTCAAGACTTCAATCACACGTAAGCAGTGAAAAGGTTTTGCATCCCAGAGCTTTGCAGAAGTGATCTTCTCCCTCCCCTATGGAAAAGGGTGAGAAGGCTCCAAAATGCACACCTCCATTCCCACCTGAAGGATAAGCTGTTCTTAAATTGTCAGGTTACCTGTGTGGATCTAGGGACAAGACTCCAAGTTACTCATACAAGAGCTATTAGTGCTCAGTGCCTCAGTAGCCTGTGGGTTTCTGTAACATCTGTGAAATCAGATCTTGGCAGAGAGACTGGAAAATGAACTGATTTCCCAATACTTGACCGGCGTATGTATTTTGGTTTTTCTTGCGCCTATCCGTTGCGGTTTTGGGGGTCTCGTTTGAATTTAAACACTGTTGCCTGCATTGGCCTGCAAGCCTCCAGTCCTACCACTCTAATAAGCCAAGGCAAGCTTTTCCTGGAGACAGAACGTGTGTGGGATGAAGTTTGGTCCCTCACAGGGTCACCAGGGCTGGCAGTGACAAAGCAGGCAATCTGCTTCATTGGGAACCACTACAGAGCTACACCCCAGTGTGGGTTTCAGTAGCAGGGTATTATTAAGAGCTCCTTTCCTGCATGAGATACAAAAAGAAGGTCCCAAATGATCTCCATGCAAGCATGCAGTAAAGAACTGATCCTGCTGTCCTAATGAAGCTAATGCCTATGATGTGGAGCCTTCCAGGAGGCTGCTCTGCAGAGGTTCTGATGCGCCAGTGTCCCTTCATGCCAACAGCAAAGCTATTCATTTGGGAAGTCAAATGGGGCCCAGGCAAACTCCAAAAATCCCTTTGGCCCTGAATTCCAGCAAAGCTGTAGTCCAGCACTTCCTCTTCAGACAAGCAGCACAGAGCCAAGGGCTCCTGGGACTTTTGGGAAATGCTGATGCACATTCAAGCCTGGTGGGGGACTGGTGCGTAAGGACTGCACCTGCACAGCTTCTGGTGGATGTCAGCTGGAGGTTTCCACAGACAACAACAGCTGTCAAGGCACTCAGCGTTCTCTTGACTCGCAGAGGCAGAGACACACTTGAGGAGAGTCCATGCCAGGGCTCAGCCTTACCTAAGTGAGCCATGGATTCTTCCAGCGCTTTCACAGCTGCGGCATAAACCCCGGGGTCCTTTGAGTTTAGGTTGTTTGTTATTCCTTCAACCAGACAGATGATCACCGGGTTTAAGCCATCTTTCAGGATGCCTACGATTTCAGCCAGCACGTCCAGCACCTTCTGCTTCACTTTCTTGTGCGTATCACCAAGTCTCGGGACAAAATAATCAAAAATCTGTGAAGAGAACAAACAACATGAAAGCTGGATTAAAATGTCCTTGTTTGAGGAAGGGACGCAGAAGTGAGCACTCAGCAATGTAAAAGATGAAAGTGATCCTTCCTGTCAGGTCAGCACTTGCTTGCACAATTTCCCTGTTTTCCTGTGGGCCACTCACTGGAATGGTTGCGCAACCTCATGCTGGTTGAAAGATTTTCATATATTTTGAAGAGCTTTGGGTGGGGACAGAATAGTTCCTATGGTGTTTCTCTCCACATTTCAGTCATTAAATTCATCCCATTTATTGATGCAAAACAGTATCTTTGCTTTTGAAGTATGCAACCAGATATTTACAATGCCCCTTTTTCTACACAGCTGTCTCAGGTTCTGAGGGCAGTTACGATTTTGCCAAAACTATGGCTGGAGGAGATCCAGGTTTTGTTCCATCTGTCTCAGAACCTGTGTCTGGAGAAGTGCAGGGCTCTGATCAACTCTTCCAGGATCCAGACCAATTGTCTACCCAGCAGGTAGACTTCTGAAATTTAATGTGCTGGACCGCTCTCATTAGAGCAGGTTCAGTCCCTTGACAGCCACATTATCAGGCACCATTTTCTGGACAAAGGGAAAAAGCAGCTACTGGGAGGAGAAGGAAGAGATCTGTCCCTAGCCATTTCCCTCCTTTTCCAAAGAGAAAAAAGACCCCCC
>NW_024580998.1:14647-28155 GCF_017639235.1 Corvus kubaryi
GCCTGTGCAAGACAAGTCGGAGTTTACAGAAGTATCCTTTTAAAAAAAATTGGTTTAAACCTGCCCAGCCTGATACTTCTCTTCCCCATCCAAACCCATTTTTTTGTCTAGAGAATAATTGCCACGCTTTCAGTGGCTGGATTCCCTTCACTTAACCCAAGTGGGAGTAGGAGACAGCAGAAGTTACACCAGCAGAAAACTCTGTCCTCATCTGATGAACAGCATCAATAGGCACCTGCCAGACAAATACATCTGGACCGAAAGAACTTGTCCTGAAGCGTGGACCTGAATTAAATATTTCAGGGTAAGAGGCACCAGCCTGTCCCACACAGCCAGGATGTAGTGCCAAGACACACTGAATTAACTTTCCTGCTACAGGCTTGGGAAAGGAGCTAAAGGAAAGGAACAATGAAGACACCCTACATACTTGGACAGTGTTAGTGGAGACGAGCTGGGGGCTGCTTTTGCACAGGTCTAGGAGGAGTGCCACTCCTTCCATCCGTGTCTTAAACTCCTTGGCTTCCAGGAGATTGTACAGCTTCTGGAGCGACTCCGTTTCTTCCACAGCCGGAGGTAACGTGACCTGGGCTTTTGGGCGGCGTAGGAGGCGTCCATCAGAGGTAGACTTCACCCTGTTGAATAAAACCAAATGCGGACCTGTTGGTGATCATACCTTCAGTTAATTGTGAGCAGAACATCTTGGGGAGGTTTCCTAATGATGTGATTTCAAGCTAGAAAATCCTGATCTGAAAAACAACGGGAGACCTCATGACAATCTGTCATGGGTTAGCAAGCATAGTCCCGGAAGTGATGTTCTTGCAAAGGAGTGCTTACAGCTCCTTCTGTGACCTGACAGAACCTATCAGCTGGCCACTTTGAATATGGACAATTCTTTAAGCCACTTAAAGTTGTGACCGCCTCCGTGATCCACACTTAAGAACAGGAAACCCCGAGGCAGACTCTCTCTGTCTTGTTTCCGGTGCTGGGACAGGTGGCTGCGGGCCCCGTGTGGGGGCCAGCGGGCCCGGCCCAGGCCCTGCTCAGGCCAGGCCGGGTCGGGCCACGGCCATCCTGGAGCCGACGGGCCCTGTTCCACCCGCGGAACCCCCCCACAGCAGGGCTGTGGGCAGCCGGAGCGGCTCGGCTCCCCCTCTCCAGAGCTGCCAAGATTCAGCTAAAGCTGCAGGGCTGTCTGGCAGAGGTCATGTGACCAACAGCGATAAGCCACATTCCAGCTGCAAGGCCTAGGTGAGATTAACCCTTTTAGTGCTATGAAGAGCTGAAAACCGGAGGGAAGTGAAAGAGGAGATGCCTAAAGCTGAAATTCTGTTGTGAAGCTATGATAGATCAGAGTACCTGCTGTAATTTCATGAAGGCATGGGGGGTGGAGCATTCAACTTGTGAGCAAAAGCACCTGCGCTGAGATAAGCAGATGCTGACGCAGCTGTAATTTCATGAGAAGTTTGAACAGGGAGAGATGGAAGTGATGAGGACTTTTGCTCCAAATGGAAAAAGAGAAAACCTCAGGTCCTAGAGATGCTCCCAGAGATAGTTCTAAAGAAAAAGATGAGGAAGACCCTTTGCTTCCAGGGAAGGAGAAGGGCCTCTATTCTTAGAAATTAAATGCTCCCAGAGATGGGTGAAGAGAACTTTTGTTTCTGAACGGCTCAACCTTAAAATTTTACCCCAGCAATTCAAGAGTGGACCCTCGAAAGCAGTTGTGGGAAAAGCTGCAAGACGGGGGAAGGGACTCACATGCGAGCAGAGAACCAAGCCGGGCGGCTGGCTCCTTGTGATAATGTTTTCATAGCATGGGCAAGAGACTCCTCTTCCTAAATGGACTGAACAAGGTTATTATGGAAGTGGTAAACAGACTGAACATCTCAAAGGCTGTCTTTTTACATTATCACTGCAAGAAGGGAGAAAGGTGGGGGGAGGAGAAGTGTTCTGAAGGCGTGGTATGACTTTTTTTTTCTTCTTTTAGGTCTGTTAATAAACTTCTTTCTATTCTTTCAAGTTTGGTGCCTGCTTTGCGTTTCTCCTAATTCTTATCTCACAGAAGGTAAACAGTAATGAGTATTTTGGACCAAACCACTACACTAAATTGGTGTTTCTGCCTGGTTACAAACCAAACCCACTACACAATCATTACAGGAGACAATCTGCAAGCAACATTCTCACCAGTGCTTACTCAGGAAAACCAAGGATGAGATGCATCTCACTTATCTCCAGACGGCTTCCCAGGTACACATGTCGCACTGCTTTGTGAGGAAAGAGAGACGCTACTTCCATGTTTAAATGCCTCATCATGAGGGAGGTGTGTGTCTTATAATAAGGAAACTCATCCCTCTGGAGAAGTGTCTCTACAGCAGGCATGACAATCTGGAAAAGTAGCTCAGATGCATCTGAACAGATGGATAGGGGCATATCTGAAGGATCCAGAAAATCCGTAACAGGGATAAAAACAGAAGCCAGACATCCCAGCACTACGCTCAGATGATTGCTTCCCTAGAGACTAGATCCACAGCTTAACAAACCCACTGGGAACAACTCTCTTGAGCATGGGAAGATCCTGACTACGCTACTGAGGCATGTGGTCACTCTCCTGCCAGCGCTGAGCATGACAGAGCTAAATAAATCCCCTCTGTTATCAGAGGACAACAGGTACAAGTAGCTCTCCCACTGGCAGGAAGAGACAGCAAGGACCAAATTCCTGTCTCAAATGCTGATTGCAGCACAGGGGGAAATAAACCAAACATGCTGTCCATCAAGCAAACAGTATGAAGGACAGGAATGTCAAGACAAAACGTCCACATTGAGACACCTGTTGACCAAAGTTGCTCAGGAACTGGCTTGCTACTTACTACTCATCTTGGTACTGTCTGAGGGTAAGAAAACCATGACTCAGGAAGGCCAAACCACATGCATGGGAAGTGCTTTTTTGGGGAACGGCATCTTGCTTCTAGACTGGGACTTCTCATCAAAACACCCATCTGAAAAAGACTGCTCTCAGAGGAGAAAAACCCTGCTTGAATTTACTTGTCCCAAGTGAGGCAGCGGAGACATGGCCCTCTCACAGCCTCCACAGCACTGTCCTTGCCACTGCACTGGATCTTCTGAGCTGCAACCAATGGGTGTCTTTTTGTCGCCCATTTTTTGTGGAAACCCTTCCAGAGAAGTTGTGTTCAGCGTAATGCAGAAGGAGACATTTTTTATGATAGAGCATTTGTAGGGAAAGGAAACAATCTCTGGCACAGCTCATCTCCACCAGAAAGATTTTCCTGAGGAAGAGACATGTAAAGCTTGCCACGTGCTTTGTCACATCTAACTAAAGTGCTCAGTACCGCTTACTAGAAGGCAATGTGGCCTGGGGCTTCTTCGAGCCATCGCTCCTCTTCTTCACAGGCTTCTCGACAGATGGGTGTTCATCCTTCTGCGTTTCCATCCCCTACAAAGGCATAAAGAAACCCCATGGATCTTTAGAATGTAAAACAGGAAATTACCTGTTTAAAACACAACTTATAACCAGGATCACTGTTACCAAGGCTTGGGCAAACCTTTCCGAACTTACAGAAGGAAACAGGCCAGAGGTTCAGTGATGCCAACTCTTTGTTTTCAATAGCCCAAGGCAGGTTATGGCTGCTACCATACTGAGCAGCAGTCTAAAATCCCAAATTCATTCCTCTTGAGCATAAATGGGAATAATGCAAACTGGTAGGGAACTAATGTTCTTAAAGGAAGCTGCAGAAAAATTTGGACTCTTTGGAGGTTGGCCCATTGTGTTGGAAGTTGATTTGGTTCCACACTCACTCTCCCTGTTGCTGCACAAAGGCACACTCCCTTCTATAATGTAGGTAAAAAGAATAAAAAAATAACCCAGGCAAACAAATGATTTTCCTCTGGATGCTGCTGAATTCACCAAGCTTCTTCCAGCTGCACAGGGCATGACAGCAGGGCAGTATTCCCAGAAGACAGATAGTAATTGTAGGAATTGGGATTGACTGGGACATCTTTTGAATATTTGGAAATTTTCTTGGCACTACTGCTTCCTGTGTCTTTTGCAAAGACTCTGTTATCTCCAGAAGCACTGTTCTCACTTAATTGCGTCACTGGGGGCAGAGTAGGGATAGTGGGGTGGGGGGTTATGCTTAAATGTAAACCCATTTTCTCCTCTTTCCCTTCCCTGTTTGTGGCCAATATTCAAAATATCCAATACCCCACTTTTCCTCTAATATTATCAATTCCTTTGTGCTCTGCAGATGAACAGGCTACGGATCAAGAGTTCATTCCCAGGAGCAAAATGATTTGGCAGAAAAGGAATGAGATAAGATTAGGTATGTTTGATCTCATATTAGCAGTGGCAATACTTGCACAAAGGAGACATTTCTCCGACCAAGCACTTACTTTCTTCTTCATTCTTGTCAGAATATCTTCCAGGTCACGGGTGGAAAGAGATTGTTCCAAAAGCCTTTTAAATTTTTGGTGATTCAGCATCATTTTCACCATCTCCTGTCCATAATGCCTAAAACAAGAAAGAAAGAAAGAAAGAAAGAAAGAAAGAATAGAAGGTGAATAAACAAAGGAGGAGCGTTAACAGAATAAGCTGATACCTTAAACTCAGCAGCTGCCATACCTGCATGAGAAGGCATTACCTACTCAGCAAAGAGAGAGATTTACCTCCACTCGTCACTGCACAGTGCTGTCAGCTGAACACAAGAGGCAAGAGGAGAACGTGGGGCAACAGAAAAATACAATCTCACTCTGAAACTGTGGGTGCGCTTCTGTGGCATCGAAGGATCCCAGGGAACAAGCAAAACACCTCTGCTTTGAGTCAGAGCTTATTAGCAGTGTCTTGCTGCCATTGCACAGTAATTTGCCTTTCTTTAACTGGCAGGGAAGCCAGGACCAAATGCCTCATGCTTGCTTTTGATTATTCTATACCATATGTATGCACAGGGACAGCTAGTTGCTCATGCGTTCTTGGCAGCTATTAATGGGAATTGAATCCTCAAAGTGAGGGGATTTGGGTGGTTTGGGTTGATTTTGCCACTAGGAAACCACAGTTTTCTTCAAGAAGCAATTTGGAGGTCATTCAGCCACAGATAAGAGCATTATAGAAATCTGCAGAAGAGGTTTAGAAAGACTGAATACATTGGCTAAAGACCCCTGGAATATTTCTAGGAAAGTCTTAAGTTAATGAGAAATAGATGTATGCGATCCTTCAGTGATGAACATTAGCCAACATTTTGGCTTTGTCTTGTGCACCTAAGGCCAAGCAAAACTGTTTGACTGGCTCATCTGATGGCTCTTTTGATCTCAGGAAAGAACCATTCAAGTCCCAGGAAGTTGGCAATGCTCCCTCTTGCGGGACAACCTCAGGTTCCCCAGCACAGTCATTTCCCCAGACAAGCCAGGGCAGTGGTCACAGCACCAAGCCTGACAGAGCTCAAGAAGCCTTTGGACAATGCTCTCGGGCACATGGAGTGACTCTTGGGGGGCCCTGCACACGGGCAGGAGCTGGACTCGATGACCCTGATGGGTCCCTTCCAACTCAGCGTATTCCGTGACTCTGTGAACCTCATCCACACAGTGAGGGAACTTAATATTTCCTTTAGCTTCCACTCTTTTGTGGTTTTGCCCTTTACAGCCAGACACCCAACAGTTTTCCTGTTTTAGGAGGTGAAATGAAGATCATTACCTTGTGTCCTTGTGACAGTCCTGAGCAAGCGTCCCTGCTGCGTGCGCCAGCCTCTCAGCCCTGGGCGTTCCTGCGAGCTTCGTGACTCCAGTTTTCTCCATCAAGGACAGGAGGAGTTGGGCCGCGCACTTCCGCACCTGGACGTGGCGGCTCCTGGGAAGAAGAGAGCGGACACTGGGGCACAGGGAGCAGAGGGACACAGCACAGGCCTTGGCCAGAGCATGCTCCCTGTCATTGCTGGGGGAAGGAGGCCTGGGTTCTCCCTGACACTTGGGACACCTGTAGAAGGTTCTGTCCGCAGAGAAACACAAAGTTAGCACTGTACAGAAGGACTGCCTGCAAGCAAGAGTGAGGAATTCAGTCTCCCTGCACTATCTGATACTCAACGTATTTCCCCAAATTCACTCTGCGAAAGAGGGAAATTAAAGACAACCCAGGCTGACCCATCAGGGGCCAGCCACTACACAGACAGCCGCAGCAGGATTGAGGATATTTGCACCCATTTACCCCCAAATCTGCAGACCTTGGGAAAGAAACAAATGCAGGGAAAACATGCTGTGGGACATGAAGTTGCAGAATATTCAGCAATGCAGCCAGTTTCTTCTGTGAGGCTTGGCAAGAGATACATCTGAACGTTTCCCCCTTTTCCAAAGCTGAGGAAAGGGTGGCAGTCAGTTTAGCCAGCTTGTCCTGTTCTAGACAGCGTCTCTTGGGGACTATCAGGCCCAGCACCAACACTTAAGGCAGCACCTGCTTCAGCTGTCCCATGGCAGTCGGCCTGTGAAGGTGCCTGTACAGTGATTCATCATCTCAAGGCTAACATGAGACATCAGTTTGAATAGCAAGTGGGCCTCTAAGGCCAGGACAGTCCTACAAGACTCCTCTTGGCAGGAGCTGCACCTGCTGTGCAGGCTGTGCCACACCCAGCACGTTCTCCCCCATGTGCTCCATGCCCCAGCAAGAACCCTCCTTACTTCTCAAGTGAATGGCATAAGGAGGATGCATGGTTTTTCCCAAGGCCTCTGTGGTTAGGGCTGTGAAATATCAAAGAGCGCTCACAGCTGCAGTTGCAATTGTCCCTCTTCCCACAAAACCACAGGGCTCTATCCTTAGCCTTTGCAGGCACTTTCACTTGCCCCATTCACCACATCTAGGCAACTCGGACAGACTGGGAGAACTCCAGGAAGCAGCAGCAAGCTGAGTCAGGGGAGGTTGAGGTTGATATCAGGAAAAAGTTTTTCACCCAGAGGGTGGCTGGGCACTGGAACAGGCTCCCCAGGGCACTGGTCACAGCACCAAGCCTGAGAAAGTTCAGGAAGCCTTTGGACAATGCTCTCAGGCACATGGTGTGACCCTTGGCGTGTTTGTTCTGTGCAAGGCCAGAAGCTGGACTCGATGAGCCTGATGGGCCCCTCCAACTCAGCATATTCTACAGCTCTGTGATTCTGTCAACTAAAGGGCTGCACGAGGGCAGAAATAGGTGACAAGAGGAAAGAAGTGAGGTTGATTGGAGAATCAAGTCACTGAGTTCACAGAAGATGCAGGATACAGGACCCTTCCCTCCCACCATTCCCATTCTCTCTCTCAGCCCTTCTCCCCCACACACAATAGAAGGTGAAGAATATCACTAAGAGAAGAAGAACCTACTGGACTCCACTGTCCATGAGAGCAGTCATTGCTCGTGCAGGAGTCACATGCTCCACCATGACTCCCAGGGTGTGAGTGGCTGCTTTCTGAACAAACTCTGGGGAGTTCCACACCATCTGGAGAAGGACCCGAGCAACCTCATCCACCTCCGAGTCCATGTCCTTCTGCAAGGTCACAAAGAGCTCTCCAAGAGTGACGATTGCAGAGTAAGACACCTTTGAGCGAAGGTTGGTCACCTGGGGAAGTCATGAGGGGAAACATAAGAATCACCTTGAAAAGAAAACCAGTTGCCTTAGACAAAAGTCCCAGGAAATGACAACACTTCCCGCTGTGTCCAGGGGAACACAAAAGCACAGGCAGAGCAGAAGAGCACAAGCACAGAAAGGCACTTAACTCTGGCACCTACTTGTGCCAGGCCTCAGGCCTGCTTCCTGCAGGCCTAAAACATATTATTTCACTTAAAGTGTTCTACTTAATTCTTCTGGAATGTCCACTGCTTTGGTTTTAGGCCCTTTTATTCAAAAAACAAAGAAACAAATTAAAGCAAGGGCTGCCCTCAAGCCATAAAGGCACAAGTCATAAAGACAAAAGAGTCATTTGCTCCTGTTTGAAAAAGCAACAGCAGCAGTTGAAGCCCTCAGCCAGGAAACAGAAAACACAGGCTCAAGTCTACAGACTAATTGGCAGTGTTGAATTACAGCTTGGGCAGAGATTTGGACTGCAGCAAATAACATAATTAGTGTCTCCACTTCTGCATTTGCACGTTGCATTGTAATGGCAGCCCGCTCCAAGAGGAGAGTGTCAGATGCCCGACCTACCAGTAAATAGAGCTGCATGTGCACACAGATCCTATAGAGAGCTGACAGACATGAGAAAGATAAGGTCTAGAAACAGAAATGAAGGCAGTCCCTGAGCACACAGGGAGATGAACAAGCACATATTTACTCTACACACCATGTAAGAAGCACGGAGGACGATTCAGAACAATGTTCTTACCTCGTTGGTAAGTGCCAAGCAAACCTCACGAAGTCTACAAAGAAGGACTTCTGAGTGGGACTCAGCCAGGTGTTTGATGCTGAAGAGTCCCTTCTCCTTCAGCTCCCTGAAAGGCAAGTACCAAAAAGATTGACTTTCTCTCCACCCAAGAGCTAGGCAGCACCCTCTGAATTTACCAGGCTGGCGGCTCAGTCAAACAAAGGGAGGTGCTTTTCAAGCAGTACTTGATGAAATCGTGGAACTCGCTGCCACAGGTTGCTGTGGCTGTCAAAAGCACACACAAATCCAAGAGGCAAATAGAGGGCTTTCAGAGTCTTCATTTGTGGCCGTTTAACAAGACAGCCTTTCTGAAGTCTCTGGCACATGAAGTCCCTATGTCAGTGCTTCCTGGAGGCTGTGAGACCGTGCCATGCTGCTGTTTCTTGTCACCTCCCTGCACCTGTCCCTGAGACACAGTCCCATTGGGCTGTGTCTGGGGCATTTGCCTTCTTTGCCAGCCCCAGCAGGCCGTTCAGCAGTGAGAGTCTGCACTGGCACTCTGTAGCTGAGTTTCCACTCTGCAATCTAGGCCTGTCTGTCACCCACTCCACTCCACCTCACACATTCTCCAGGAAAGCAGCAGGATGCCCCAGAAGATTCCACACCAGGGCAAGAACAGCTGAAAGTCTAGCTTTTCCCAAAAGCCCCTACCTAAAACAGCAGCAACATGTTATTTACAAGGTGCAAACAACTCCCTCTCTCAGCACTTGCTTTGTGCAGGACCTGAGCTACAGGAAGGCGCGTGATGCATCGGGGCTGCAGCGCAGGGCTGGCAGCTGATGCCACGGGCATCCCTGAGTGTCACCCGGACCCCCCCACAGCTGCAGAAGCTCTCTGCACCTCACAGGGCACCAAACAGAAATGGGGAAGAGAAAGCAGAAGAGACAGGGCAGAGCAAAGGCGACTGCACAAGGAGATGCATCGCGGCAGATTTTTCATGCTTATCCCAGGGTGAATGTGGTCTTTATCCCAGTGTGAATGAAGCAGTGAGTAGATGATAACCCAGACATCAAAAAGACAACCAATATCACCTAACATTTGTGGGGTTATCACCTCTGGGCCTCTACAGGCCTCCTTCTGTCTGTGTCTAAGTTTGGGACACATTGTGAGTATTGACAAAACATCTCAGGCCCATATGAAGCAGTGAGAAGGAAAGAGTTGACTTGCAAAAGTGCAAGATTCCTAGAGGATTTTATTTCTTTTTCCTTCTCTTCTGCCATGAGCCCCTCAGGACTAATGACAGGCTGAGTGACTCTATAGCACAACTCAGTGCATTTCTCAGAAAGAAGAACTCCCTGTAGCTGCTCCTGGGACTCACATGCGGAAGGTCACAGGCAGACCCTGACTCCTGCCACTGCTGCCAGCAGTGGGGCCAGAGACAAATCTTACTCAGTCCCACTGGGCCCCGAGGCACCCAAATCTCTACACTCCAAACTGCTGCCATCCTGCTTCTGGCTTCAGCCAGCAAATCATCTTGTCCCACAGCTTTCTCTCTTCCCTCAAGATTTCCTTTGCAGCTCCACAGAGCAGCAGGCAAAGTGAGGAAACAGCATGGACCTGCTGCAGCTGGAGCACTGCTGCAGACCAAGGCCAAGAAAAGGCTGCTCTCAAATCTTTATCCTCTCTCTGCTCTGGAGTGGTTTCACTGGTGGCCCTCGGCCCTCTGGGCTGCTGGGGCTCAGAGGCACTAGCAAGATGCTCTCCTAACCTACCTTAACGCTAAGAGGGAGACAGAGTGAACGGGGCCTTTCTTACCAGTCATCGCTGCTGAGCAAGGAGAGTGCCTCGAGCAAGGACTGCTGTGGCTCCAAAGAGGCTCCGTCCTTCTGCCCCTTCCCACGGAGCGGCTCCTCTCGGCGCTCGGCACCAGTGGCCGTCTGCGGGGTCACTGTAAGGAGAGGGTCAGCCATGAGCGCTGCAGCCCCGGGCAAGGCACCCCGCCATGGAGCGGCCTGCAGCCCCATCTCCCAGCCAGGCTTCCATGAGGTACAAACTGGCACTGGCTCAGAGAATTCCCTGCTCTCTGGCTCCTTGCTTTCTCCCAGCCCCCCCAGCTGGGCACAGCTCCTTGGCTCAACCTGACAATTGCCCACACAGCGCCAGCTCCCAAGTGCCACAGGTACCACAGCCAGCGGCACGTTCCTGAGGCCGCAGAGCTCCCACTCCCTGTGAGACAGTGCCCACCAGCAGGACTTGCTCCCCACGAGGGACCCCTCAGCTGCCTCTCCTGTCTCAGCGCCCTGATTTCCCTGAGCCCTGAGGAGAGAGGCACTCTGCAACTCCCTGAGGAAAGACCTGCAGCTGCCTCGTGACAGCACCAAGCCGAGCCTGAACAACCGAGTCCTGCTGGGCCCAGCTGAATCCCCTCAGAGCAGCTACCAGGGAACAGCGATACCTGACCCTTCACACCTCACAGCGCCTCTGTTCCCATTGGCTTCAAATATTCTAGACAGAGGGCAGCTGAGTGCACTTACATTTCAGCCTGCTCTTGGGAAGGGAGTAGTTCATGGATTTTGTTCTTTCCAAGCATCATGAATCTTTACTATTTCAGTAAAATACACACTGGCTGTATTTCAAAGATGCTGAGGTGAAATTTGTTTGTCCTCAAATGGACTTGTGTGCACACTGTGCAAGCCTAAGCTTGTGGAAAAATGGAATCTCTAGCCCAGATGGTTGATAAAAAAGCCTTCCAAATGCAAATTGATGATAAGAATATGTAAATACAGATGCAAATTGTTGGCAGACACAATCTCTTGATAATCAGTTTACAAGGTATGAGAAAATTCAGATGATAAATGCATTTCTTAAGAAACCCACTTGTCATCCAAAGGACTCTTGATCATCAATTTCATGTCATGCACTCAACAGGTCGTTTTCTAATGTGTACAAGGAAACATCTGAGCTGTCTCAAATGATAGAGTTTAAATATTGCACAGAATCTAGAATATTCAGATGGGAGCTATCTGGCTGTCACTGATGTACCCCTGTCACTGCCATCAGTGGTGTCACTGCAGAAGGATGTCGATGTACACATCTATATTCAATAGGAATGGGGAGCCACGTCAGGCTAGTTCTGGTCAATTGTGAGCATGGAAGTAGCATCACTAGAAAAGAGCACTCAAAGTATCATTCCTAGCTCCCTTCTTCTTCTCTTACCCTACTCAGGATCATAGCACAGGCAGGCTGCCCTCACAGGAGCGGCAGGAGCCACAAGGGACTATGTGCTGTGTATTCACTGCGGGCAGCAAACAGCCTGGGAGCACCAGGCAGCCCCTCCTGGCTGTCACCTGCTACACAGGCCGCTGTATTTGGGTGGGGTGACACAGGAGGCGCTGCTTGTTCCCTCTTGGCATTGCAGGCCGTGGGATGGCAGCGGCGAGAAGCCATTGGGCACTTCTGGGAGCAGCAGCACGGCTGCACCAAGTGGCTGACTGCCATGCAGAGACAACCCTTGCTGGGAGAGCAGGAAAGCTGGCTGCAGAGGCGGACAGCAGCACAGGCAGAGGGCCAAGATGGAGAGTGGACAATTGATCGTGGTGGTACTCGTAGGTGCACAGTGAGCACACCCTGCCAGACTGCCCCGAGCTCATCCCTGCAGTTACAGCTGCCTCCTGGCACCAGTGCTGTAGTTTGCTCTATCAGGATGGGCAAAAGCCAGAGCTTAGGTCTTTACCACTACTTTATGCAGCTCAGCTTTCCAATGGATCAATAAGAACCAACTGCTCCAGTACTGCCGAGCTGGAGTAACTCAAGAGTAGACTTGCTGTTCATCCTCAGCACAGGCTATGAACCCAAGATCCCAGCTGTGGTGGCTGAATCAGGAGGCGGTTTGTGCTCCTTGTGCAAGGAAAACCAGTGCAGGAAAAAGCTGCTGTGGAGCAGGCTTACCTGAGGAGCTGCGTGGGAAGCTGCCGTCTCCATGGATGATGGGCTTCTTGGACAGTAAGGGCACGTTGTCCTGCTTCCTCAAGACCTTCTTCTTCAAGGCACTACCAGGGTGTTTCCTCTGCACACTGGAAGCTGTGCCATTGACAGGCGGTAGGCTAAAGCCTGCAGGGACCAAAGAGGAGCTTGGAAGTGGAGGGTGACAATGGAAAGGCCCAGAAACCTTGCTGGAGCTGGGTAACATCTCTTTGTTATCCCAAAGAACTTCAAGTATAACAGTGGCACAGAAACCAATGGTTTCTGAAGAATGCCTCCCGTCCTCACCTTGGCAATTACACACAGTGAGGTGGAATGCTTTATTGCCATAACCTCCCACTGCTCCAAGGTACTGTTTCTCAGCCTGTGTCAGGAGGCCCTGCTTGAAGCAAGAAAATCACAGGAGTGCTCCAAGACAGATGAAGAGCCCACGTGATCAGTGAGCAGGCAGTTCCCTTCCTACAGGCCATGGCAGGAGAATAAAAACCATGTGCAATACACAGCAAGGAGGGGTAAGTAGCTGTTGCTTAACACTCATGGCCAGGAATTGCAGCTATTTCTCACTTCTGGCTTCTGAAGGACTCAGCTGCTCTCGGAGACCATGAGGCCAAAAAGAGGAGTCACGTGAAAACAAGTTGCAAAAACATTGATGTTAATGCATGGAAAAACTGAGAATGAGAGGGCTGTGAGATACAGCAAGAAAGGTAACCAGGAGAAATCAAACTCTCCCATTTTATTTTGCACCCTTGCTTACACTCAGCATTAGAATCCTTGCTTCTGTGCTTCCCAGGATGCACTTTGCCCACATTCACTGATGTGTAGCTTGCTCTGCCATTCAGAACTTCTCTACAAGGGCCTTTGCACATAAAGAATGCTTCTGGCATGACCTTAGCACCATCTCCAAACCAGTGACCTTGCCACCACTGGAAATAGCCAAGCAATTGCTCTGTAGCTGTCAAATATATTCCCAAGAGAATCCCCATCCCCCAAGAGTGGAAGATTATGATTTTCAGGGACATTTTGGGCCTAGCACTAAACAGTCACTGGAAAGGAAGTCTGCTCATCCCTGTCCTTATCCCTTACCTTTCCAAAGCCATCCTTCAGGGCTTCGGCACTCGTAAGGCCAGCACTGGTGGGGTGATCCGTCTCCTTGGCCTGGCTCACTGGGAGGCCTGTTAATGGAAGCAAAGGTTCCTGTAAATCTCTG
>NW_024580998.1:28255-36796 GCF_017639235.1 Corvus kubaryi
ACATATGCCTAGAACCTCTCCCAATGGATGGGCTACTGCCACAGTGCACTGGCAGCAGACATGGCATTACTCTGTGGCCAGCAGAATGAAACCTCCTGCATGATGGAGGCCTCAGCCCTGGATGCTGGAGAGCCGCTGCATTTGATAGAGAAGGGCAGAGACGGAGCTTGCTCTTGACAGAGATTCTTATCTGTCCTAATTCGTGCTGATTTTAGTAAACATCTTCTTCCTGGTTCCTAAAAGAACTCCTGGGTTCCAATGCCCGTAAGCATTTAGATCAATATTTTCTTCTCTTTGTGGCAATATTTTAGAGGACATGAAAAGAAAAGCTTAGGATGGCAGGAGTGTTAGCCAAACGTGAATTGTGTTCTTGAAACTGGATAATTTGCTTTCCCCGAGGATTTTCATTCTAAACTGTGTGAGATTGGGCCACTTTCAGGCCAGTCTGACTAAAGGCTGATTTTCCTAATGGAAGTGGAACAATGTAGCTCATTCTGAAACACTCTCCAACAGAGCCCTTAAAACTCAGAGGATGAATCACTCTTTACATGGCTTCACAGAGGATAAAAACACGTGGCAGCAAAGTAGCAAAAAACCAGTGTCTTAAATCAGGATTTTTTGCCCTGCAAAATGGTCAGCTTAATAATAAAAAAGAGTTAGATATGGGCTTTGAGAAGGAGGGCTATTCCGGATGGGAGGCAAGGCCTTGGAAGGTAAGAGCATCTGAGAAGTTGACAGGGAAACTACTGACTCCAGGGTAACCTCCTTGGGACCAGTGCAGTCAGTCCCAACTGCAAAGTGGAGACACAAAATATAACAGAGGCCACAACGCCAACATAAAGCATCTGAAGCTACAGTATTTCATGTGAGAGATTCCCTGGAAACTTCTAAAGAGCTGCACAGGGAAACATGCTCCTGCCAGCAGCCACTTGAGGCAGGCCAGGGAGACACCCTGACCCACTTGCACAGAGCCAGCACAGGAACAGCCTGGCCTCTGGGCTGCCCTGGGACAGCAGGGAGCCCAGAGGCCTGTGCTTTCCAGGAATGGCTCAGCTGCACACGCACCCTCCTGCTCCTCTCCCGGCCCCACAGCTGAGCAGCCCTACAGCTCCACGGGGCACTGGGAGCAGCACAGCTCAGTGCAGGGGGCACATGCAGGGCAGAACTGTTCCCTGGCAATGTGCCCAGGCTCTCTAGGCTGGCACAAGAGCCTTCCTCCTGCCAGAGAGCGGCCCAGCTCCCGCCTTACCTCTTTGTGAGGCTGAGCCATGCTCAGCCTTCACCTTGTGCTCCCTGGCAGTGACCCCGGGGGCAGCGCTGCTCAGCTGCCCCTGCCGGGGCTCCTGGGCCAAGGCCCCCTGAGCAGGCTGTGAGCGGAGACCTGCACTGCCAAGCCTGGGGGTCTGCACAGCATCCTTGCAGCCAGCCAGGGGCGGGAGGGCACCAGGGTGGGGAGGCCGCACAGGGCCCTCCTTAGGCATGGTCTCCATCCACTTCTTCCTTGAGGTTTTGTCTACTGAAGAAGCTGTAGATCAGGTACAAGGGAAGAAGTGAGTTAGTTGAACTCCCACCTTTACAATCACCACAACTAATGGCTGAGGCACTCGAGGGGTTATTTATTATTGAGAAGATCACTTTGTTTTTATTTTTCATGAAACTAGCATCACTATAATTGCTCTGAACTGTATGGAGCTGGCAGGACAGGAGAGAGAGATTCCACTACTTTGCTTCTGTGCTGCTCATGGCTCATCCACTACTTGGGGATCCCTTTCCTTCCAAACAGTTGGCAACCCACAGGGGTCTCTAGAATTTGACAATTCCACCTAGGAAGTAATTGCTTTCCAAAGCCAGTTTTCAAGGCCTTTGTTTCTGTAACTCCCCCTCAGTTCTGGGTTGGGTTTTCTTGGTGGTTTTTATTTCTCTTTACAACAAAGGCAGTGCTGGGACACAAACAATGGCACCACGTGTTAGAAGCTGCAGAAGCATTGCACTCCCCATGAGATGTCCCCAATACTCAAGTAGCCTGTATCTGTAGGGAACAAATGGGTCATCCAAATATCCCACTTTTGCTCTAATTCATGGTTCCAGGGATTTATTGCCTGCTTTCTTCTCTAAGAAGTGAGTTAGTCGAACTCCAGCCTTTGATATCTACTCATCGAATGGGTGAGGCACTCAAGGGGTTTTTTAAATATTGAGAAGTTTGCTTTGTTTTGATCTTTCATGAAACTAGCATCGCTGTAATTCTTCTTAACGGTATGGACCTGCCAAGCCTGAAGGGCAAGGTGGAAGGCTGCAATGATAAGAGGGGAAAAAACCCATTCCTTCTTGAGACTGGGCTTCTGTGCATACCAAGTACAGACCCACACAGTCCTGACTGCTGTTCCTGCAAAGCAGCAAGACCTCTCAGCAAGCAGGCAGGCCTTGCTGGTGTTTTAATAGCACCGTTATAACATCGTCAGGGTTCGAGCTGATCAGCAAGCAGAGGAAGAACGGGAAATTTATTTTTAGTGAGACCTGACATTGATGGCAATGGTAGAAACAGGCCTTGCATCTTATGACCATGTCCACTTGTGGTCTGCTGTGGCCACAGTCCCTGTCCTGGCTGGCAGTATGAGTGATTTGGCTACTGAGAAAAAGGAGAAAGCAGAGTAAACTAAGGACAGAATGTTGTGATGCCTTGGGCATCCCAACAGGATCATCTGTACCTGTCAGCCACCTACTCTGACACAGAGCCAGCACTGACCACCATCGACCAGTTTTCCCTGAAATCTGCTGGGATTTTTTTCCATTTGGCTGAGGCCTTTCATCTCCATTCTATCCTCACCTTTTTCTTCAGCGGTCTTTCCTTTTCCACTGAAGTCCATGTTGGAACCCGTGCTTCTGCCTCGCAGAAGTCTCTGGGTTTGAATTTGGGAACGCTCTCGGCGTAGACAGCGACGGCAGCTTGGTACCCAGCCTTAGAACAAGGTCGGGGGACTCCAATCGCCAGCAGTCGGCACAGAGAGGCAGAGCCAGACGCGTCTCCTGCCGCTGTGTCTGTGACACCCGCCACCTTCACAACCTCAGCGCGGGGCTGCCCCTTTGTGACGCGCTCGCCCGTGGTTCTCTCGTTTCCATGGCCGCAAAACCCCCGTCCCAACACCATCCCCTTCCCTTCCCAAGGGCAGCCAGCCCTAAGCCCCAGCAGGCCAGGCCTGTGGGTTTGACACTGTCTAGGAGGAAAGGCACTTTCCAAAGCTACTTTTCAAGGCATTTATTTTTGTAACTCCCACTCACATCTGGGCTGGGTTTTGCACTTTTTGGATTTGATTTTTTCTGTTCACAACAAACGAAGGGCTGGCACATGAACAATGGCACCCCATGTTAGAAGTTGAAGAAGCTTTGCACTTTCCATTAGATATCCCCAGTATTCAAGCAGCCCATATCTGTAGGGAACAAACTGGCTTATCCAAACAATCCACTTTTGCTCTACTTCATTTTTCCAGGGGTTTATTCCCTGCTTTCCTTCCTGCAGAGACACCCAAACCCAACATAAACATGACCTGCCTCAAAATATTTCTGATCTTTGCTAATCCTAACAATTGAAAATCTTCCTAATGGAAATACCACTGGGCAGGTCATTCTGAAATGCTCTCCAAGAGAGCTCCTAAAACTCAGAGAACTAATCATTCTGTACAGGCCTCCACCAATGATAAAATCATGTGGCAGCCAAGCGGTAAAAAAAAAGGAATAACTTTCTGAAATCAGGATTTTTTTCCCCCTGTAGAGCATTACAGTCAATAATAAAAGAGAGAAAGATAAGCTTTAATGAGATAGCTCACTCCTAGTCCAGAATTAATCCAGCAAAAATGCCACCTTACATACTCAGCAATTCTTCTCCCCAGATGCATTCAGCATTCCAGCTGCATATCAGCAATTAAGGAATCATTCCAAAGGGGCCGTGCCAGGATTTGGCAGAACTAACCCTGAGGCAAGGGACCAGTGGATCTGATCCCTTTGTCTGCATCAGCAAAATTATTTGTTCAAATCTCATCTTTCCCATCTATTAAAGGAAGCTTTGCCCCCTGCATTAGATGCTCCCAGTATTCAGTGGGCCGATATGATCAGTGTATCTGTAGGGTGTAAATTGGCCATGCAAATGTTCTCCTTCCTCGTGGCAGGGGTTTATTCCTGCTTTCTTTCCTGCAGACACACCCAAACCCAACATTAACATCACCTGCCTCAAAACAATTCTCATCTTGGCTGTCCCTGAAAATTCAAAACTATACACAGAGCATTTCCCTGTCCCCAGGGACAGGCTCTGAGGCTGGGCTCTCACTTGCACAGAATGAAGAAGAGCTGCTGCACTTGCCAGCGGCTCTGGGGTCTCGTGATCAGCGCTTTGAGCACAGCTTTTGTACACACTCCGCCTCCCTGAGCCGAGCAGCATTCCTGGGCATGGGCACCGCCGCTGCAGCCCAACATCCTCCGGGCACAGCTGCAGGAAGGAGATTGCAACGAGTCCTGGCTGAAGGAGTCTCCAGTCTGCTGCAGCCCTTCACCTGGGGCGGAATTGTCTTGTGCCGCCATGGGGGGAGCAAAGGGGTGATGGGCTCTGTGCAGATGAGGGTCTCCTCGATGTGCTGCTGGTCGCTGGGCCCGATACAGCTGCTGGTGCGTTGCCCCGCAGCATCAGGAGCCTGCATGGAAAAATAACGCTGCCAGTGCGAGTGACAGCCACCCATCCCTGCCATGGCCCTGCCCACAGGGCATCCTGCCTACCAAACTGCTCAAGTCAGGTCATGTTAGAGCAACATAAAAAATGTTCAAATGATGCATTTTCCACATGCTGTCAAAATCATGGCCATACAGTCCACATGTTGGAGGCAGACTGCTGTCAGCAGAATGGGGGAAGCCCCAGCAGCTGCTCTCCCCATGGCAGGATGCCCATGGCAGCAGAGGCAAGTCTCTGACCTTGCCCACTGCAGTGGGACCCAGGACAGTGCTTTGGAGTTGTTCCCACTGAACTCAGGCTGCTGCTACAGCAGCAACATCACTTCACACATTTGATAACAAAGAGTTGGAATGGCACACAGGACTTGCCCCAAGAGCTACAAATAAAAGGCGGGGTGGTTAGAAGAGTTTGCTCCTTTTTAATACAAGCAGGCCTGGATTTAAGCAGGGACACTGGGCTAATCATACTGGGGACTGCTTTATAAGCCTTGTCTCTAGCAATTCCCACCAGTCTGCAAGATTTTGTCAGTAGAAAGGGGTAGATAAGATTTTACAGCACATCCATGAGCAAGTCTGGGCCAGAACTCAAAGCACAAGACAAATACTCCCAAATCTGCCCCCCATGGGGAAAGGAAGCAGAAAAGCAGATGAAACAAGTGCCATTGCAGCTAAATTGCCTGCATTTATCTTCTGGTCCAACCTTTCTGTACAAAATCTCCTCAATTCAAACACACAGCTTAAGATCAAGGAATAAAAGTGTTTCGAGAGCATTTCAAGCCTGATTCCTCTTACTTGCACGGAAAAGTAGATGCTAAATTCCTTAAAAACACAAATGCAGGTCTGTTTGGGACTGCATCCTTCAAAACAAGGAATGGAGGTTTAGAAGCACAGAACTGTTTCCATTGGGAAAGACCTTTAAGCTCACAGAGTTCCCCCAATAACCTGAGACCGCTAACACTGCCAAGGCCACCACTAAAGCATATCCCAGGACGGGATGCCATTGGCCTTCTTGGCCACCTGGGCACACGCTGGCTCACATTCAGCCACTGCCAAGCAGCACCCTCAGGTCCTTCTCTGCTGGGCAGCTTTCCAGCAACTCTGCCCCCAGCCTGTAGCCTTCCGTGGGGTTGTTGTGGCCCAAGTGCAGGACAGGACACTTCACCTTGCTGAACCTCATACAACTGACCTCAGCCCATGATCCAGCCTGGCCAGATCTCTCTGTAGAGACTGCCTACCCTCCAGCAGATCAACACTCCCACCCAGCTTGGCATCGTCTGCAAATTGGCTGAGATGCCCTTGATCCTCTCCTCCAGATCATTGATAAAGATATGAAACATGACTGGCCCCAGTGCTGAGCCCTGGGGAACACCACTTGTGACCAGCCACCAACTGCATTTAATTCCATTTCATTCCACCACTCCCTGACAGTCTTCACCCAGGGAAGGAAGAGTGCATGAAGTACTTCAGGCTTTTCCTCAGGCTTTGTTCTATGTTTCCCCCCACATCCAGTAAAAGGCAGAGATTCTCCTCAGCCCTCCTTTTGTTGCTGTTGTATTTACAGCAATAGTTCTACTCTCTTTTGCAAGTTGCTAGGAAGAAATTCTTTACTGTGAGGCTGCTGAGGCACTGGGAACAAGTTACCCAGAGAAGCTGTGGATGCCCCAAGCCTGGAAGCGTTCAAGGCCAGGTCAGATGGGGCCCTGAGCAACCCGGTATAGTGGAAGGTGTCCCTGCCCACAGCCAGAGCTTTGGAAGTAGAGAATCTTTCAGGTCCTTTCCAATCTAAATCATTCTGTGATTCTACGATTTCCCTGCAGGAGTCAGATTAAACTTGGGCTTTGTCCCTTCCAATTTTGTCCCTGCATAACCTCACGACATCCGTAGAGTCCTCCTGAGTTGCCTGCCCCTTTCTCCAAAGATGATAAACTCTCCTGTTCCCCTGAGTTCCAGCCAAAGCTCTCTGTGGGACCCATTGAGAGTGGGGCTAGTACATAAGGCAGGGAGTCAGGTATATCTTCCAAGGTTTCATTTCATAGGAGTAATAGCAAGGAAATAGGTCAATGATGTTCTCCCATTGTTGTGCAGCAAACATACAGTAATGTTATATGAAACATGCTCATGGCAAGCACGCTACAGAGCCCATCAGGACTGGAGCTGCTGTGGAGGTCAAACACAGTTTCTCATCAGTCAGAGACTTGACGGGAGGATAAAATTAAATTTGAGTGATGTCAGTTCTTTGAGGCTTTTCTGAGCCCTGAAATTTCAGCTTAGAGATCATGTACCTGAAGCATGAGTTTTATCTAGTGCAACAAGCCCATTGGAACGGGGCAGTTTCCTCAGGCCTGCGGGAAAATCCCACTGCAGATCCTTGTGCCACTGATTCCATCTCTCCCCATCTTTCTCAGTTCTTGGTGGCAAGGTCACTTAGGTTAGACACACAGCTCCCAAGAAGTGCTCCTGTATTTTTCTGCACAATGAATTAAAGTGGGATTACACATCCCAAATCTGTGCTTTCTTTCTGGAAAACTGATAGATTTGGGGAATTTCTGGAGCAGGAAGCTTGCTTCCTCAAATATTTCCTGTGCATGGTAATGAGCACAGAGGAAAGATTTAATGTTAAAAGCTTTGCCCAGGCAATGCTCTTTTGACAAGTTCCCTCCTTAGCTCTCCTTGGGAAGAGCTGAAAGGTTCAATGTCCCCAGCAAAAGCTCCTGCAATGGCTGCCCGCCAGCAGAGCAGGGCTGTCAGCTGTGAACCAAGTGTTGCCACAGGCAGCAGCTTACCCAGGGCAGCAAATCAGGAGCTAGCAAGGAGCTGATCTGAAGGCCAAACCTCCTTAGCTCCTTCCAAGAGCACTGCAACAATTCCTCATTCCAAGGAGGTGCAGTGCTGGACACCAGAGCTCTGGGTGAGGACTGGACACAAGTTTGCTCCCACCGAGTGCTGTGATGGTTTCTGCAGGAGCTCTGGGCTCCTGTGCCTGCCGGACACCATGAGGAGAGAAGGAGCCGAGTACACTGACACACCTTTGCCTCGAGCATAGCCCGGCCTTGACCAAACACACTGAAAGGTTTCCCCTTTGGCCCATGTCTCGAAACATCAGGCCAGCTGCGTGAGGGATAAAATGATGTTTTCGTTCAGGCATTGCAGGTAGCCATGAGAAGGAGTGCTGGTGTCACACAGGCAAAGATGTAACGAGCAGGAGGCCAGGCCTGCTGAGTGTGGGCGGGAGGAAAAGGGGAGGGAACCCACGCTTGTTACCGGCAGGGAAAGGGGAGGGGAAAGGAGCTGTTGCTTGGAGCCTGGTGGGCAGTCGGAAAGAATGTAAGTTCCTGAGCAGCCAGCACATGGCAAAGGGGACAGGCAGCCCCACGGGCCAGGAAAAGGCATAAAGGTTTGTGCATTTGAGGCAGAGCTGTGCCTCATCAGGGAGATGCACTCAACTCAGCTGACTTGTTTATACTCATAAAGAGTTTTGCTTAGATGACTTTCTCCTCTTTCAGCCTTATGGCTGAGTGAATATTTCTCACAGCTGTTTGACAACTCAGGTTGGTTTGTTGTCAGAGAATTTCCCTCAGAAATAGGAGGGTTATCTTCCTCTGTGCCTTCCTCTCAGCAGCCTTGGGGCTCTTGCTGTGTGAAGCCATCACAGGGGACTACTAAAATATGATCGCTGGCCAGCATTTTTCTCCTAGGAGAGCCCTGCTGCTGTTCCACAAATCTTTCCTAAAGGCCCAAACCAACTCCAGACACTCTGCCTCAGCAGGTTTCCACAAAGAGCTGCAGAAATCCAGGACAGCTACAAGTGAGTGTGGGAAGGGTTTTGTC
>NW_024580999.1:0-1826 GCF_017639235.1 Corvus kubaryi
CCCCCCAGGATCTCCCTGAACACGCTGACGCTGCCCGTGCGCAGCGAGAAGGTTCATACCCGGCACGGGGTCCCCAGCTCTGTCACCGGCATCGCCCAGGTACCCCAAAACCTCCCGGGAATCCCCAACACCCCCCCGGGGAACCCCAACCTCTCCTGGGACCCCGAAAATATCCCCGGGACCCTCCAAAAACTCCCCAGGACCGCAAAGCCCCATACAGACCCCCCAAATCCCTCTCAGGACACCAAAATTCCCACGGGACCTCCCAACACCCCCCGGACCCCCTTGAGAAGGTTTATACCTGGCACGGGGTCCCCATCTCCATCACCGGCAGGTACCCCAAAACAGCCTTGGGACCCCCAAATATGCCCCCCGGGATCGCCCAAACTCCCGCTTTGGGACCCCTGAAAACCCCCCTCGGGAATCCCCAAAAACCACCGTGACCCCAAAAACCCCCGGGACCCACAAAACCCCCCCAGGAGTCTCTCGCAAATGTTCATACCCAGCACGGGGTCCCCATCGCCATCATCGGCACCACCCAGGTACCCCCAAACCCTGCCGGGGCCTCCAAACCCCGCCGGGACCCCCAAACCCCGCCGGGACCCTCAAACCCTCCCGGGACCCCCGACCCCCCCCTCCGGGGCTCCGCTGCCGGAATCAACGGGAGTGGTGTTGCCCTTTTAACGGGAGTTACAGTGGGCACCGACTTTACCGGGGGCTCTTAAAGCGCCGATGGTAGAGAGAACCCCAAAAATTCACCCGGGGGGCACTCTCCCGTTTGCTGCACTCGGGGGAGCCCCGAACGGCGACGGGTCCTGGGCTGAGCCCCGCACTCAGCCGGGGATGGGGAGGGCTGGGACGGGGTGCTGGGCTTAACTGGGGGAGCCCACTGGAAGCCCTTTGCCGCTGTCCCACCTGCCCGGATCCCCCCTCTCGCACCCCTTTGCCGTTGTTGCCCCAAAGCTCCGCTGCCCCAGCTCGCTCTGGGGTGACCCAGCCCTTTCCCATCGTGGCCCGGCCCGGCCCCGCTGCCCCGAGAGCTCCCGGAGGAAGGGCAGGAGGAGGAGGAGGCGGGACAGAGGAGGAGGAAGAGGAGGCACGGGGGGAAGAAGGAGGAGCCGGAGCAGGCAGAGGAGGCTCCACGTGCAGGCACCGCTCTCTGGATCCGCAGCCGCTCGGGCCGGGAGCATCGCCCGCCCCGCATCCCGCAGGTGCCCGGGGAGGGGGAGCTCGGCCCAAACATGCCGGGCGGTGTTTTTGGAGGGGGGAGGGATATTTGGAGCTCGCAGGGAATCGATTTGGGGCTCGCTGTTTGATGCTGTCTGTCGGGGCGGGCGGCGCGATGTTTGGAGCTTGCGGGACTCCAAAGGCGAGCCGCAGATGCCCCTTGGGCGGATATCGGGGGGTCCCGGGAGGTGTTTTTGGGAGTGCCGGTGGCGGTGGCGGCAGAGCCCCGGCGGGGGCGGGGGGATGCGGGTCCCCCCGCGGTGGGGGTTGGGCTTCCCGGGCCGGGCCCTCCGAGCTCTGCCGGGGCCCCGTGGGGACGGCGCGGGGCCGGCGGGGGGACACCGGTTTTGGGGAGCCCCGGGAGAGCCGCGGCTTCCCTAAGCGGGACCCCGGAGAGAGGAGAGCCCCAGAAGCCCAAAGCGGGGAGCCCGAGAGGGGGGACCCCTGGGATTGGCGGGACCCCGGCGGGGGGGTCTGGGGGCTGCAGGGGCGGCACGGCCGGGAAAGGGGCTCGGGGGTGCCGGGGCTGGAAAGGGGCTCGGAGGTCCCGGTGCCGGGAAAGGGGCTCGGGGGTCCCGGGGCTGGAAAGGGGCTCGGAG
>NW_024580999.1:1836-9306 GCF_017639235.1 Corvus kubaryi
GGGCCGGGAAAGGGGCTCGGGGGTCCCGGGGCTGGAAAGGGGCTCGGGGGTCCCGGGGCCGGGAAAGGGGCTCGGGTGTCCCGGGGCCAGAAATGGCTGCTCCCAGTTTGACCTCCCACCCCCCCCCCCCGTGGTGCTAGTTTCCTCATCACTCCCAGTATGTGCCCAGTCATTCCCAATATGATCCTGGTCACTTCCCTTCACTCCCTGCAGAATCCCTGTTGCTCCAGTATGAACCCAGTTACTCCCAGTCATTCTCCATTATGATGCAATTTGCTCCCAGCACGGTCCCAGTTGCTCCCAGTTCCTCCCACTTTTGTCCAGTGTGTTCCCAGTTCTCCCAGTTGCCCCAGTCACTCCCAGTGTGATGCCAGCCTCTCCCAGCAGGGCCCCAGTCACTCACACTTACCCCCAGTTGCCCCCAGCATGGTCTCAGTTCCCTCCAGCACATTCCCAGTCACTCCCAGTCTGGTCCTGGTCACCACCCGCATGGTCTCAGACACTCCCAGTATATCCCAGTTGCCCTGAACATTCTCGTGGTCATTCCCAGGCACTCCCAGTTACCTCAGCATGGTTCAGTTGCCCCCAGATTTATCCCAGTCGCTGCCAGTACATCCCAGCTGTCACCAGCATGCATCCTATCATTCCCAGTTGCTCCCAGTCTGATCCCAGTGTATCCCCAGTAGGCTCTCAGCATGGGCCTGGTAGCTCCCAGTAACCCTCAGTCAGGGTCCATTGACACCCACTATAATCCCAGTATGGTCCCAGTCACTTCCAGTATCATGCCAGTGGCCCCCAGGGTGTTCCCCGTTGCTCCCTGTCAATGCCAGCATGAGCCCAGTAGCCTCCAGTATATCCCAGTCACCCCCAGCATACTCCCAGTCACTCCCACTTCTTCCCAGTTGCTTTCAGCACAATTCCAGTTGCTCACAGTCACTCCAGTCAATCCCAGTATGATTCCAGTCAATCCCAGTATGATTCCAGTCTCACCCAGCATGGACCCAGCTGCTCCCACTGTGATTCCGGTATGATCCCAGTTGCCCCCAGCATAGTTCCAGTTGTTCCCGGTTCCTCCCAGTATGATCCCAGTTGCCCCTACAATAGTCCCAGTCGCGCCCAGTTGCCCCCAGCATAGATCCAGTTGCTCCCAGGTGCCCCGAGTATGGTCCCATTTCCCCCCAGTGTGATCCCAGCTGTTCCCAGTGTGGTTCCAGTCAATCCCAGTATGGTTACAGACACTCCCAGTATGTCCCAGTTGCCCTCAGCATGCTTGTAGTCATTCCCAGGCACTCCCAGTTGCCCCAGTAAGGTTCCAGTTACCGCAGAATGATCCCAGTCTTTCCCAGTTACTCCCAGTTGCCTCCAGCATGATCCCAGTTTATGGCAGTTGCCCAAAGTGTGGTCCCAGTTGCTCCCAGTATGATCCCAGTTGCCCCAGTAGTGGTCTCAGTCCCCTCAGCAGGGTTCCAGTACCTTCCAGTTGATCCCAGCTGCTCCCAGTGTGTCCACATTTTCCTGCCAACATGGGCCTAGCAGCTCCCAGTAACCCCCAGTCAGGTTCCATTCGCACCCACTATAATCCCAGTGGCTCCCAGGATGATCCCAGTAGCACCCATACTCACTGCCAGTATGGTTCCAGTCACTTTCAGTATGGGCCCAGTGGGCCCAGTCACTCCAGATATGATCCCATTTGCTCCCAGCATGGTCTCTGTTGCTCCCAGTCACCTCCAGTATGGTTCCAGTCCCAGCCAGCACCTTTCCAGTCCCTCCCAGTCTGACTCCGGTATGATTGCAGTCATTTTCAGATACCCCCAGTACAATTCCAGTCACTCCCAGTATGATCCCAGTCAGTTCCAGTAGGATCCCAGTATGACCCCAGCATGGGCACAGCTGCTCCCGTTATCTTCCAGTGTGGTTCCAGTTAACCCAGTTTCCCCCAGTTCAGACCCAGTCACTCCCCACATGAGGTTGAGCGCTCCCTGAATTCGCAGCCCCCCACCCGTGGGATCATCGCCCCCCATCCCGCAGGTGCCCGGGGAGGGGGAGCTCGACCCAGATATCCCGGGGGGTTCCCTGGGTTGGGTTTTTGGGGGAGGATGTTTGGAGAATGAAGCACTCCAAAGCTGAGCAGAAAATGCCCCTTGTGAGGACATTGGGGGTCCCCAGGAGGTGTTTCTGGGGGTCCCGGTGGCGGTGCCAGCAGAGCCCTGGCAGCGGGCAGGGGGATGTGGGGTCCGCCCCGTGGTGGGGGTTGGGTCTGCCCGGGTCAGGCAGGGCCACCTCCAGCCCGGAGCCAGGGGGCTGCAGGACTCCTTGGGAGAGCCGGAGGGGGAACCTCGGGAGCCCCAGAGTGAGGAGAGCAGAGAGGGGCAGTACCGGGAGCAGGGGAGCCCCGGCAGTCTGGAGGAGCGAACCCCTGTGACCCCCAGGGCCCCAAAGTGGGGAGCCCAGAGAGGGGGGAGCGCCGCCATTCGCGGGACCCTCAACAGCCTGGAGAGGGGGAGGGGGGACTCCTTGGACCCCCTGCACCCCGAAGCAGAGAATAAGGGGAGAAGGGACCTGGGGATCCCATAACCCCCAGCATCCCTAAGTGGGGAGACCAAAGCAGGGAGCTTTTGGATTCCTGGGACTTCCAGCAGCCTGGGGACGGCGGGAACCAAGTAGACAGGCGACCCCCAATACAAGCGTGACCCCCAGCACCCGGGACAGGGGGGAACCCCCGAACAACAAAGGGGAGAGACCAGAGACAGGGAACTCCTGGAGGCTTTTTCAGGGCTGAATCTTGGTGTTTGGGAGGTTTTTATGGACCCCAGATGCCCAGGGACTTCTAGACATGGACGTGGGCAGAGGGAATTTCAAAGCCAACATGCTCACACCTTGTTTTCCCTCCAAACCAGGATTTCCCGTTCCCAGCCCTTGGCCGGATGGAGGATGAGGCTGCACGGAAGAGGAAGATGCCCCGGGACACCCAGGCAGGTGAGGAGGAAGTCAGTGCCCCATTCCCCCTCTCTCCTGCTCCATCTCCCAGCCCAGCATCGCCCCCGGCTGCAGGACAACCCCGCTGCCGACGCCGTCCTGCCGGGGACGGACTGGGGGGATCTCCTTCCCCTTCCCTCTGGCACGGAGGCAAATCCCATCCTCTCCTTGTCCTTCCTCCCCCAGACAAGGAGCTGAGCACAGAGCCCAGGGAGGACAAATCCCCGCGGCAGAACCTGGTGGAAGAGGCCGTTTTGAGCGGCTCCACGGCGCAGGAATCCAACGGGGAGGAAAAGCCCCAGAGATCCCGCAGGAGCAGGGGCTGCAAACACAGCCCAGAGTGCTCTGAGGAGGAAAGACCCACCCTGTTCCAGGAAGGCAGCTGGAGATCCAGCCAGAGCTCAGACCTGGTGGTCCATGAGCAGCTTCATGATGGGAAGAAGCCCTACGAGTGTGGGGAATGTGGGAAGAGCTTCAACCGGAGCTCCCACCTGATCGACCACCAGAGGATCCACACCGGGGAGAGGCCCTACGAGTGTGGGGAATGTGGGAAGAACTTCAGCCGGAGCTCCAGCCTGATCCGCCACCAGATTATCCACACTGGGGAACGGCCCTATGAGTGTGGGGAATGTGGGAAGAGCTTCACAGACAGCTCCAACCTGATCGTCCACCAGCGCATCCACACAGGACAGAGGCCCTACAAGTGTTCCGAGTGTGGGAAGAGGTTTCACACCAGCTCCAGTCTCCTCCTGCACCAGCGGAGTCACACAGATGAGAGGCCCTTCCGCTGCTCTGAGTGCCGGAGGGGCTTCAGGTACAACTCCAACCTCGTCACCCACCGGCGCATCCACACCGGGGAGAGGCCCTACAAGTGTCCCCAGTGTGGGAAGAGCTTCTCCAGGAGCTCTCACTTGACCCAACACCAACGGAGGCACCGGTAAGGGAAGCCCTGCGAGTTCCCCGACTGCGGGAAGAGCTTTGTCCTCTGCTCCAGCTTCATCCCCCATCAGAGGACCCACGTTTGGCAGAGCCCTGGTGACCCACATTCCCTGTGATCCATGTTGGGAAGACCCCTGGTTGGTGCTCTCCATGTTCTCCTGGATCCCTGTAGGCACCTTGGGTGAATGCAGGGGCAGGAACATCTGTCGGGACTCTGATTGAAATCGGAAATTCATTGGGAAGAGCTGATTTATTGACTTCACAGCCCAAAAAATCTCACCTGCTCTGTCCAATTGTTTCTTTTGGTGCCATCAAGCAATCCTGGATGATCTTGGAGGTCTTTTTCAACCTAAATAGTTTCCTCCTTCATCCTGTCAAAACAACCAAAATTGGGGTAGAAATAAAGAAATTAAAGGTATCTAAAGCTGCACCATTTTATGGGGATTTGGGGGTGAATTTGGGGCTGGTTCAGGGGAATATTTGGGAGGATTTGGGTGTTGTGAGGCCATGGGTTGAGCAGATGGGGCCACGATCTCGTAGTTGTGCTGGCAGAACGTGTCCACCTGAGCCCATCTGTTCTCCAGGAATTCCGGTTGTCTGTCCCAGTCCCTGCCCTGGGTCTCCCCCTTTGGGCTGTGCCCCTCAAAGTGCCCAAATCGCTGCTGAAGTGCCCAAGCTGCTCCCGGCTGGGGATGCTCCTGTCCCCCAGCCTGTCCTGGTCAGTGCCATGGGGGGTGGGAGGGGGTCTGGGGGCTCCTCGGGGGACTGGGAGGGTCTTTTGTGTCTCCTGAAGGCATTTGTGGTGCTTGGAGGGGCCTTTTGGGGTGGTCTCTGAGAGAGTTTTGGGGATCTTGGCATGGCTGTGTGTCTTGGAGAGAATTTTGGTGTTTCTTGGGGTCACTTATGATGCAGGGAATGGTTGGGGGGGGTTCCTGGCCAGGAGCTGTGGGGTAGTTTGAGGGGTCTGGGAGTGGCTGTGGGGCTGGGAGGGGGTTTTAGGGAAGTTGTGACCTCTTCCCCAGACCCCAAAGCTGCCACCAGACGCCACCCCCCAAGATGCTACAGGGGGTCGGGGGCTCCATGTTGGGGTTCATCCTCCTGGCGCTGCAGGAGAAGGTGAGGGGGGGTCCCCAGGGGCCATGTGTATCCCCCCAGATTCCAGGAAGGATTCCAGAGCGTGTGTGACCCCCCATCCCGGTGTCACCCCCTTGTCCCTGCCCACAGGGCTCCTGAGCCAGCCCCTGCTGCCCCGGGAGGGAATTTGGGGAGGGGGCAGAGGGGGTGCGCAGCCCCCGCCGGGGGATGGCCCCGGCCCAGCGCCCTTCGTTCAGCACCGAGCTGGGCTTGGAGCCGCAGGAGGAAGAGGCCGATGGGAAGCAGATCCTGCAGGGGGGACAGGGCTTGGGCTCAGGGCAAGGTCCTGCCCTGCACACCTGGCTCAGGTGTGAGCCTGCCCCGGGAAGGGAGCGGGACATTCCCATCCCCACGGATCAGGGCTGGGAGCAGCACTGGGACCACGGACATGGAAATACTGGGAACGACTGGGACTGCACTGGGGGCTGAATTATCCCCCCCAGCACCTTTCCAGGCCGCCCTGCGACCTGAGAAATGCTCGCTGGGCCTCGGCCTTGGCCAAGAGCCCCCGGGCTCAGCTGCTCTGAGCTCAGGCGCTGCCGGCTCCCGCAGCCCGCCCAGGGCCGCCCTGCCCGTGCCGGGGCTGTGCTGGAATTCTCTGCTGCTGCTGGGCCACTCGGGGGGTCTGGGCCAGCAGGAAAGGTGACCCTGAGCCAGGAGCTTTCCTTGGCCGCAGCAAAGCCTCGGCATGGAAAGACCTTCCCAGCGCTGTGCCCTGGGCCGGGAGGGATTGTGCCACCAGAGCTGTCCCTCCATTTCTTCTGCCAGGCAGCTTTAGCACATGAGAAGTGGAGAAGCCAGAGCTGACTCTCAGCTTTCTGCAGTCCTCCAGAGGAATCCTGTGTGGGAAGCACCCTGGGAACAGGGTTGAGGTGCCAGGGGAGGGGAATTCAGAGCCCTTTCCTCCCCCATGGGCCCAGGCTCTGGCCCTTGCCCTTTGCAATGGCCCTGCAGCTGCCAGAGGGGCCTTTTTGGCTCAGCTGAGAGCAGTCCTGCTGCAAGGCTGTCCTCGAGCTGCTTGGGCTGCACATGTGCCCAGGGAATGCTCATTCCTTGCAGTCTCAGGCGCTGTGGGTGTGCAGGTGTAACTACTGCAGGAAGGAACAGCTCTGCTGGGGGCAGTTCTCTTTTTCTTGGTGGTTTTTCTGTTGAATGAACGTTCCCTGCCAGCTCTGGGAAGACCTCTGTAGCTGTATGTGCCACTTGTCTGTGGCACTGTGGCTCAGGAGGTGGCCAAGGGGAGCTTGGCCGAGCTGTGGGCAGAGGAATGGCCATCAGGCCAGGCTGGGGGGTCAGCGGCCGGTCAGTTGCGTTGCGTGGCCGCGGCTCTGGAGGCTTGTGTGGGAGCGTGTGCAGGGCTGGAAGGCTGGGGCTGCCGCCGCTGTGTCCCAGAGCCGGGAAGGCCGGGGCTGGCCCGGCCCTGGCCCGGCCCTGGCCCGGCCCTGGCCCGGCCCCGCCAGCTCTGCCAGCTGCCGGCGGGGACACAAAGGGCAGCTCCGAGCTGCGGCCGCTGCGCTGCGGCTGCACAAAGGCAGCGCCCGCAGAGCTGCAGGGCAAGGTGCTGGCCCTGGCTCGGGGCTGGGCCGGGGCCAGCGGCAGAAAATCAACTTGCAGCTTGGGCCCCGCAGCAGGGAGGAGCAGCAATTGCTGGCTGAGAGAGACTCTTGCCAAGGGCCTGCGGGGCCGGGCCCCAGGGAACGGCTTCCCGCTGCCCGAGGGCAGGCTGAGATGGGATGTGGGGCAGCAATGGTTCCCTGGCAGGGCGCTCAGGGCCTGGCACAGGCTGGCCCCAGAAGCTGCGGCTGCCCCCGCATCCCTGCAAGTGTCCCAGGCCTGCTCGGCCATTGGGGCTTCCTGCCCACGAGGGCTGGGCTGGGCTGGGGCTGCTGAGGGCGGGATGGGCTCTGGCTGAGCCAGCTGAAGGCTGCGCATGATGAGGCCGGGGGGACCCTGTTCCTGAGTGGGTTCTGGGGTATCCCACATTCCTGAAGGGATTTCAGGGTATGTCCCGTTCCTGAGGCAGTTTTGGGGTCCCCTTCAATGCTTAGGGAGGGTTTCTGAGAGGGGGGCTCTGGTACTTGGAAGGAGGACCTATTGTCAGGGAGCTGGGGAGCCCATTTTGGGAAGGATGCTGCTGTTTCTGCCAGTGTTTAGAGATTCTGAATGGCCTGTGGGGCCCTGGCTCTCATTTTGGGACTTGGGGTGAGCCCATGGACACAGCAAGGCCTGAGGACAGGTTCCAAGCTCCCATTTGGGATGGAGGGATTGAGCGGGTGCCTCCAATAAACTCAATCCCAGCCCCAATGTCTGGATGGCAGCCCCAAATGGCTCGATCCATGAGCCCCAACTCCGGCTATGGGGAGTCAGGAACCACAGAAGGGGAATTGGTGTCCAGGAAGGGTGGGATGCGATGGGGATGGG